>NW_027123586.1:11002-12594 GCF_001457755.1 Trypanosoma equiperdum | reverse complement strand
TGCTGGTTCCATTACTGGTGGCTCACTTGGTTATATTTTCCCTTCGCTACTTCTTATGTACTCGGGTGGCTTCACATGGCAACGCGTTGGGCCTTTTCATTATCTCGTAGCGTACGGGTTGTTAATTTCAGGTGTTGTCGGCGTTGTTTTTGGTACCGGTGCCACCATTTGGGGCACAATTGTTGGCTAAAACTGAGCAAAGTAAAGTAAAAAATAAAGTAATATGAGAGATCATATAGCTCTCGGTATTTTAATTGTTGTTGTTGTTGTTGTTTTCCCCCCTTTTCTTTTCTGATTGTAATTTTTCATCTTTGACTTCCTTTTTTTTTTTTGAGTGCAATTAAGTCGAGGCAACAGTTAAAAAACAAAACAAAACGAAAAGAAGAAATGATATGCCCGTCTATTACTAAAGAAAAACAAACTAACTAAAACTTATTAAGCACAAATGAATTAACAGGAGGAGGAGGAGGAAGAAGAGATGTTGAACGACATCAGGTTGTAATGGTTGTTTCGATCCGATGCACTTTAAAGCAAGAAAAATTTCCCCTTTTTTTAAAAAAAAAAGAAAAAAGAAACAACAATATTCTCAAAGATCAGAAGAGAGAAAAATTAAAAAAGAAGAAGCAAAAACAACAACAACAACAACAACAGCAACAACGAAGTGGTGAATAGAAGAAAGAAAGAAAGAAAAAAAAACTAAAACGTCTAATTATTTATTTTATTGTGAGGCATATCGACTCTATGAAATGAAAAAATTGTTTTTCACTGTCAAAGGAATTACAAGAAAAAGAAGTAGAAGACAAGCAAAACGGTTTTTAGAACGCATTCGACACTAGGGAAAAAGGCAAAATTAGGAAAAGTTTGGTTATTAAACTTTTTTTTTTCAGTAATAAAATACAATATAATTCTATCTTATTTTTTTGTTTCAATTTTTGTTTTCCTTAACCTCATTTAGCAAGTAGTTGCAGCTACCAGTGCAAATAATGCAATTTCTTTTTTTTCTTTTTCTCTTTCTCTTTTTGTATGTGCGTGTTCTTTCCTTCTTTTTTTTTCGTTTTAATTTTTTTTTTTTACTATTTCCCCACTGCGTCACGGTATTTGCCCCGCATGAGTTCCTCTTAAACACGCCTTTATTATTCATGTGAGTGCAGGAAATATAAAAAGAGGAGGAAAAGAAAAAAAAAAGAGGAGGATTTGGGGATGAGGGCGGCAGGACTTTAACGATATTAATATATTTATTTATGTGTCACAATTCCCTCGGCACTTCAGTACTTTCAATGCAAACAATTGTGATGACTCCACACGCATTTGTGAATAATTACTCTCCATCCTCGAACATGCGGTGCTTCATGTTGCTAAACAGAAGCCACCAAATAATTTAAAAAAAAAGTAAAGAGTAAAAAAGGGGGAAAAAGAAACATTATTTATTTTTCAGAGTTCTCTTTTTTATTTTTCTTCTTCTTTTTAAAGCCATCATTTCACGCTGTTAAAAAGGTAAAAAAAAAATATGCACATGGCGGTCAAAGTACGCATTCCTCCAAGACTCAAAATGGGTGAAAGGTTAGCTTGAAACTGTGAGCTGCAGCTTCCAC
>NW_027123586.1:9963-10990 GCF_001457755.1 Trypanosoma equiperdum | reverse complement strand
AAAAAAAAAAAAAGAAAAAAAGGGAGACAACCGTAACATAACGAAGGTTTCCGCACTTATATATTCCGGTGTAGGTTCAAATGCAAGTTTTTTTTTTTTGTATCCAATTGAAATAAATGATACGGTACTTTGGACCTTTTATGCCGGCTGCGGTGTAACCCTTTATTGCATTAGTGGTGCTGACGTCCTCCACTTTGCCCTACAGAGGGAATGTCGCTTTGTTTTGTTTTGTTACACTTACCACATAACCATCATCACCGTCACCACCGGTATTTTTTGCATGCTGTCATATTATTATCATTATTATTATTATTATCATTATTATTATTATTATTTCCGTTATTACTTTTAATTTCTTTTTGTTTTATTGGTTGTGGAATTTTACAAGGGCCTTTGAAGCACACAACACACACACACACACACACAAGGAGCGCGTGAAGGAGTGATGGACAGATCTGGCAGTCAATCCGCAGCATCAGCGGCGTCGGAACTTGCTGACAGTCGGGGTTTTGTGGGGCCAATATCGGATGCCCATGACCACGGAAATACTGACGAGAAAAATACCTCAAAAGCAAAGGATTCAAATGGTTTCTTCTCGAAGGTGAGTTTATGCATCGCCACTGTTTTACCTCCAGGCGGCATTGCGGCGAGTGCTTTCAACATGGCCTCAACAACTCTTGGCGGCGGTATTATTGGGATGCCAGCAGCAACCAACAGCAGTGGACTTGTTATGGGATTATTTTATCTCATGCTCATTTCCTCCGTAACCGTTTTTACAATGCACAACCTTTCCATTGCAGCGGAGCGCACCAACACCCACACGTTTGAGGAGGTGACTCGTGTGCTTCTTGGCCGTGGGGCTGCATATATTCTCGCTGCTATCCGAGCATTCCTTGGGTTTAGTGCCTGTGTTGCTTTTGTTATATCTTTGGGGGATATTATGTCTTCTATTCTAAATGGCACTAATGCACCGGATTTTTGGAAAGAAAAATCAGGTAACCGCGTCTTGACGGTAATAGTTTGGGCA
>NW_027123586.1:7619-9953 GCF_001457755.1 Trypanosoma equiperdum | reverse complement strand
CGTGTCTAAATGGGCTTCCGGAGAATATTAAGAGCGTTAGTGTTGGAAAGAGTGATACAGCTGAAATTATCCTTTTCAACACCGGAAACAAGGCAATTGAAGGATTGGGAGTATTTATGTTTGCCTTTATTTCGCAAGTTACAGCATATGAGGTCTATGTGGACATGAAGGATCGCTCCGTGCGTAAGTTTGTTATCGCAGCCACCGTAGCCAATGCACTTTGTTTTGTTTTGTACGCTCTAACGGCCTTTTTCGGTTACATGGACTTTGGCCGTGATGTTACCGGTTCAATTTTGCTCATGTACGATCCCGTGAATGAACCCGAAATGATGGTTGCAATGGTTGGCATATTGGTGAAGTTGTGTGTATCGTATGCACTGCTTGCCATGGCACTTCGCAATTCATTGTACAGCATTGTTGGAGTAACTGCGGATAAGCTGCCTTTTTGGAAGCATTGCGTTACAGTTTTGGTCTTGTCTGGTATTATTCTCCTTTTAGGGCTATTCATCCCAAAGATCAATACAGTATTCGGTTTTGCTGGTTCCATTACTGGTGGTTCACTTGGTTTTATTTTTCCCGCGCTGCTTGTGATGTATTCGGGTGACTTCACATGGCAGAAGGTGGGTCCTGCATATTACATTGCAACTTACTTACTTTTGGCAGGCGGCGTGTTTGTCATCGTATTTGGCACCGGTGCCACCATTTGGGGCGCTGCTGTGGGTTGAGCCAAAGCCGTACGAGCAAACCGCTTTTTATTTTTATTATTTTTATTATTATTTTTCGATCATCCCCTCATTTGTGTTTCCTCTGCACCGCTTATTCATTTATTTTCCTTGTTTTATTTCTTCTTCTTTTCGTATTATGACGGCTCCAGTCGATATATGCAATGCACTGTGGTGTGTATGTAAGTTTTAAATATGATATTGTGTTAATTATATATGCTCATTTATGGTTGATATAAAAGTGATTGTAGGAAACATAATTAATAAAATGTGGTAGTTGTTCAGTTATTTTTAACAAGATACCTTCGATCGCACGTGTACGTCCCCTCCCAAAAAAAAGTAGTGTTTCAAGACGGCTTAAATTTTGTTTGTTTGTTTCTTGATCACTTCTTTGTTTTACCGTTATTATTATTATTATTATTTTCCCTCTCGCTTTGTCGCATCTTTCAGTTTGTTGTAATTTATCTTTTTTTTTCTTATTTCGTTACTTTACCTCCTCATTTTATATTGTTTACAGACATGAAAAAAAAAAGATATTATGTTTCTTGTCTGCTAATAATAATAGAAAGGGGAGGAATAAGCTGTTATCTGCAGGTCGTCCTTTTTTATAAATTTTATAAATTTTTTCTTCCACTTACCTTTTTAAAAAAAATTTTCATTTCTTTTTCTTTCTCCTTTCAGATTTATTTTCCTTTTTATTTTATTATTTAGCAAGTGAGTGCGATTGTAAAGTTTTTACAAACGTGTGCGCACGGATGTGTGCGTCTGGGAGCCATTCCACCTCCTTTCCGTCTGTTGCAGTTATTTTACCGCTTCACTTTTAACTTTCTTCCTTTGTTTTCCTCCCTATTTATTTTATTTTGTTATATTTTAACTCAATTTAATTGTCTTTCCTTTTTTATCTTTTTCATTTTTTTCCATTTTATTTTGTTTCGTCTTTTCCCTCTTATTTGTTGTATTTATGATTGTTACGTATAAGTACATACACACGTGCGCATTTGTCTCAATAAATATATACATATTTGTTTATTTTTATATTTGCGGGTGCGCTTGTATATATGTACCCCTGATTTTATTTATAGATGGCAGTGAAGGAGGGGCCAACACATTTATTTGTTTTTTTTTAAATTCCTTTTTCCTTTTATTTTTCCTTTATTTTATTTCCTTTCTCTCTAAGTGGTAACTCCCTCTTTACTGTTTTTTTTTCTTTTTTCTCTTCCTCTTCTTTTAACTGACTTTAATTGGTTACTACCACGCTTCAACTAACACAAGACTGTTTCTTTTTATTTTTTCCTTTAATTATGTCATTACCACTCACTATGAAAATATTAATATTCCTCAGTATCTTTTCACCTCATGTCATCTCATCTCATCATTTCTTTTTTTTTTTTGATTTACTTCTCTTTTAAATACTTTAAAGGAAGTTGAAGAAAAGGTTAAATATGTTCACTTAACAAATGGTCGGAACTGCGCACGTACTGGAAAAAAAAATTCTTTAGGAAGATGATGCGTTACGACCACCGCTGTGTAGTGTTTCCACTCTTTGAGAAACTTCTTTCCTCACTTTTTTTTTCCTCAGAAGATATACGCTAAAGTTTAATGATATGTTGCC
>NW_027123586.1:7193-7609 GCF_001457755.1 Trypanosoma equiperdum | reverse complement strand
CTTTGAGAAACTTCTTTCCTCACTTTTTTTTTTCCTCAGAGGACATACGCTAAAGTTTAATGATATGTTGCTGTGCCCTTAAAAAAACTCCACAAGTTCTGTTGTCAGTCTTTTTTAATAAATATAAGAATAATAATATATGAGTTAAATGAACGTACGCCACCTTCTTGTTTCTTTTCTTTTTTCTTTCCCCTTTCGTTTTTGATGTCTTTAATGCCACTTAAGTTTTGCGGTGTGTTGTCACTCAGCATATGTGTACCATCCTGAAATGCTAAAATGGTGAAATGTTAACGCACGGTTGCCGCAAATGGTGGTGATGCCGCCTTTATTAATTACATGCGGGGTGATTTGTTGCAAGCGCGCACGTGAAGTTGTCTTTTTAAACATATATTTGACTTGTGGTTATTATATTTCTG
>NW_027123586.1:2776-7183 GCF_001457755.1 Trypanosoma equiperdum | reverse complement strand
TATATATATATATATATATATTAGCATGTGCGACACTCTTATTTTCTATTCTCCTTATACTTTTCGTCATAAGTAACAATCAATAAAATGAAGAAAGAATCCGTTCCTTCCAAATCAGAAAACACAACGGACTTGCAACCGGAAGGTGTTGATATGCCCGGTGAGCCTCTTGATGTGATCGGTCGTGCCTTTTCAAATCGTCAACCCAAACATATCGGGCAGGGACTTGCGGATGCCGTCAGAAATGTTGCGGTAGGACTTGGAGTAGGAATAAGTAGTTTTATTGCACTTCCAATTGCTGGTGGTAAACGAGAAGGTGCCACAGGTGTTGCTAAAGGAATTGGATTTGGACTTCTCGGGCTTGCAGGTGGTGCCGCTGCCGGTTTGGTGACGGGTGCCAGACAGTTGGGTCGTGGAGTTGTCAACACAAAAGCGGCTGTTGAGGAAACCATACGAAGGGAACGGTATTGGTGCAGTATAACTGGAGGTTGGATTGAAGTACGTCTAAATGAGATGTTGGCCGACATTCCCGTAACGGATGATGACATTTATTGTAAGGCACGTGAAGAATACCGTAAAGTCAGTTCGTCATCATGGGATGGCGCGGCATCTCCATCTGGAAGTGAAGGCAACGACCCCAGTGAGGAAGGTTGTGAAGGTTCATGCGGAAAGGAAGATTACTACAGTCTAATTGGTGTAGAGAGAACAGCAACAACATCTCAAATACGTGCGGCTTTCCACCGCAAGGCATTGACGTTGCATCCAGATAAAAATACGGGCGATGCGGAGGCTACTCAGCGCTTTCAGGCCATACTGGAGGCTTATAATGTGTTGAGTAATGACGCACAGCGCTCCGAATATGATGCACGCGGATCTGTAGATATCAACGCGGGAGAAGGCGGGTTAACTTCTCCAATTGAACAGTCTCTTGGCGCCACGCAATTGGAGCCTTTCATTGGTCGCGTGGAGTGGGCGGTTCATCTCACTCCATATGTATATTTTGACAGCGAATTAAGAAAAGAGCTGAAGAAACGGAGGGTTCTGCGTTTGGCCCAAAACCTCGTGCGGTTTGTGGATGGCGACGAGTCGACGCTCGAATCCGTGCGACCGTTAATTATCGACGCCGTTTCCACACGAGGTGGCGCGAGACTTATGCCAGTGGTGGCGCAACAATACGCCGCGGCTGCACGGCAGCATTTGACGAGCTCTTCCCTTTTGCGCGAAGTGGACAACTTCGGTACGTCAAAATTAGCCTTTTTAGGTGGCGTGGCGGATGCAACAGTGGCATGTTTAACGACGGCGGTTAAAGCTGCGCGGAAGCGTCTGGATGGAGATGAATTCCTTGACACAGTGTTAGCGCTGTGTGAGTGCGATGTACAGAAAAATGTTTTGCGCGCGGCCCGCCTTCTTTTTTATGATTTATCAGCATCTGCTGAGCAACGCAATACGCGGGCATATAACTTGTTGAAGCTTAGCAATATGATCAAAGATATTTGCCTGTCATGTTCCAGTGTGGTAATTGAAGCACAATAATATTCCTTATGAAATCAAAAACCAAAAAAGAGTAAAAAAAAAAGAGTTCTCTACTCACACTCATCTCATGGGTATACCTTAAGAAACACTAGTAAAGCATCTTTCGCGCTTCCATAAACGTTTTTTTAAATTCCAAACTCAAACAGAGACACAGTCACGAACGTGCATTTACACCCATAAAGGTATGCGAATACAAATGAATATTCAAATTTATTTATGTGATGTCTATCCACATCTGTGCTGTGCCACCGTTGCTATACGGTTGTGTTGTTAAGCAGTAGGCACCTTGGGGTGGCTGCTTGAAAGTTTATGTCATATATACAAAAATTTATTTTTCTGCTTTACCGTTTGTTTCTGACAGTGATATTCTTTTCATGGTTTCTTCCTCCATTTACTTTTTTATTCATTCTCCGTAGCCTCACCGCGCGCCTCCCCATTTTGTGTTGGGGTCTCAGTGTAGTTGGCGCTTCCGTTTTGCTTTTTGTTTTGTTTTGATAGTTTTTTTTTAATTTAAATTTTGATTAAATGAATGTACTTTCTGACATTGCTCACTCGGATAGTAGTTTTGGTTCACCCACTGAGAGGGGTGAAATCGCGCAAAGGAAACCAGCGGATGGTAAGCGGGGAAATGATCGGCTGACTATAATGAAAGATTCTATACGTGCGCGATCGCGTTTTCATGCGGCAGGTAACTTACGTGCAGCGAAGTTGGCGGATGATGACAGTTCATATGGGACAAAATGCAAAGGAACTCAAGCCGATGGGAACAGATCAGGAAGAGGTACCCCTCTTTTGAATAATGCTTTCTTTAATTTGTGTCCCTTTTATGAGAAGGAGGCATCTGACGGAGCTGAGCTGCAGGAACAATCAAAGCATGAAGCCGCCATTGCGAGAAATGATTTGGCAGAGGGGGATGCGGCATTTGATGTACAGTCACTCAATAGCCTCTCCGATATGCTAAATAATGATGCAAAGGAGGATTACAATCGAGTTTGTACGGTACGACGTCATCACCACGTGGAGCCGCACTTCGGTCTTCTCCCACAACGTTCGCACCGACTTTCTACGGTTTCCACTGGGAAAATTAGTAGGGACGAGAAACTTCAGGCTCACCCTGAGCGTGTTGTGGACTGTCGTTTTCTCCCAATGGAGGAAAAATCTAGGAATTGGTTGCAGAGTTGTTCCGCAAAGGAAGCCTGCAATAGCGTGACGTTGTTGGTGAATCGTGCTGTCGACAACTTTGTTTTAAAGGAGGCGTCCATCTCCTTTGCGGAAACCGCGTCGAGTCACTCCATTCTCTCACTCGATGACGAGTTAGTTTTTCATAACCCTCTCACTTTCCCCGTGTTTAGTGAGCCTGGCGAATCCGATGATCAAAGTGAAGCACTGATGAGGTCTAACTTTGTGGCGCTGCTGCCAACATTTGAATCACAGAAGGCCTCGAGTTGTATGAGTGGAAGTGCGTTCCTACAAATAAATGGGGAACTTTTAACACCAGACGCGAGCAATGCGGTTGAGCTGGCGCCGGAGACCTCACCTGCTATACCAAAAAAGCATCAGCGACCACCGTTGTCTGTTGAGGGAGAAGGAATGGAATTATCTTTGCAAGTTGCGCCGAGTGCGTCACTTTACTCGAATGGTGCTGACGAGTTGAATGCCAATAACAGTTGGAGCAGTTCAGCGAATTGCACGAGTTCTCTTCTTGATTCCTTAGCGGCACTCCCGTTGGAATGGAGTTTAGCCGTAATTCAACTTGTTTATCGGGAGGAATTGACGCGGAGCGCATTGGTATCAGCGGAGCGTGGCGCTCGAGCGTGCATGATATCCCTCAAGTGACACGGGTCTCCACTTATTGCTCAAGCGGATCCAAACAATGATATGGGGTCTTCTCCAACTTTCTCGGGTGTGAAGAGGCCGTCCACTTCGTTTACGGAACAAAATACTGTTGAATTTTTTAATAGCCAACCTCATAATTAGTTTTCCAATGTTGATGGTGATGCTTTTCTTTTTTTTTTCCCCCTCTTCTTCTTCTTCCTCGTTTTGTTTTCTTCTTTCTTTTTCTGAGGAATGGTGCAGGTGAAGCAACTTTCCTCACACCCCTATTGGATTTTTTTTTTGCGTTCTCCCTCTTTTCTGTGACGTCCGCTGTGCTGGTACGCCGCTTCTGATGTTAATGATGATCGAAGAAAGGAGCGGATTTGTTTTGCTTTGTTTTTATTTTTCCTCTCTTTCACCCTCCTCTTTTTTTTTTGTGCGTTTTCCATTTCTCTTTGGTCTTCACTAGGATCGGGAGAAATCGCTTATTGAATCTAAAATTTTTCTTTTTAGATTCGCTCCTCTGTTTATTCTCAACTTTCTCTTTAACTTTTTCCACCCGTTTTAAGCCACATTGCACCCTTATGTTTCTATTCTCCTGCACGGTTTCATTTTATATTTATTTATTAATACACATGTTTTATTATTATTAAAATTAATATACAACGTTATAAATACTTTCTTTCCTTTTTCCCCCTTTCCCCGAGGCAATATGAAAATGTACGTATATAAGTATGCATGTATATGTGAACGTGTGGATAAAGTATTAAATTATGTACAAAAGGAAATTGGGAGGACAGCGGATATTTTTCTTTTTTCTTTTTTGCCTTGTGTGTAATAACAACAATGACAACAATAATAATAATAATGGTAATAACAACAATAATAATAATTATTATTGTTTGCCGATGTACGTGTAATGTTTCTATGACTTAAAAAACCGTTGCATCCTTTCAAATGTATTATGTTCCTCCTCAGTGTGGTGATATTATTAATGAAGTATCCGCAGGTTTTGACACATTCATTTCTTTCCTCCGTGCTTTCTTCTTTCTTCTTTCT
>NW_027123586.1:1806-2756 GCF_001457755.1 Trypanosoma equiperdum | reverse complement strand
TTTTTTGTTTTGTGTGTGTGCTTGTGTGTATTTGTTTCGGTTTTCTTTTGTTTTGCTGATTCTGTGTTTTCATTTTTCTTCATTTTCTTCTTGGGCGTTTTGCTTTTGCTTTTGTTTTTTCTTTTTCTTTTACCTTGAGGCGCTACCACACACTTCATTTTTAAATTCATTTATTTGTTTGTTTGTTTTTCCATTCATTTCGGTACTGTAGGCGATTTGAAGATTACCGAATGAAAGGACGGGGCCGTAATGACGGAATATTTAAAAAAAAAAACAAAAAGAAGAAAAGAAAAGAGACGAAAATTAAAAGGAGGAAAAAGCGGTAAAAAGAAACAAAAAGCAAAATTAAAAGAGAGCAAAAAAAAAAAGAATTAAAGCGATAAATATACTCAAAACTTGTGTGTGCGTTTACGTTTTGAGGTTTCGAGCGCGTTGGTCAGTTTTCTTCTTTTCTTCTTTTCTTCCTTTTTCTTTGTTTATTTTTCTTGTGCCAACGGAGGTGTTTTCATTAGTGGTGTTTAACAAAAGAAAAGGGTTAGAGGGAGAGAAAGAGGGAAGTAGTTCAGATTTTTGTTTTAACCCTTTCTTTTTTCTTTTTATGCAAAGGAAAGTAAAAAAAGAAAAAAAAGTCCACGAAAGGAACGAAAGGAGTAATTAAAAAAAAAAAAAATGAAAAATTGCACTTCTGAGTAAATGAGGGGGAGATCACCTTTTCTTTTCTTTTTTTTTTCGTTTTAAAATGTAGATATTTAAGTGTTTGAAATTGCGTAACCTTGCGTGCACTACCTTGTTGTATTTCCGATAATCCGCGTGATCTTTTTTTTTTGTCGCATTGAAATTTATTACCCCTTTCGTGTTTTTTTACTTTTGTTCCGCTTCGTTTTCTCCTTAACCACATGCCTCCCGCTTGATTTCTGCCATTCTTTTGGAAAGAAGGAAAGAAAGAAACA
>NW_027123586.1:0-1788 GCF_001457755.1 Trypanosoma equiperdum | reverse complement strand
ATATATATATATATATATATGGATATATATGAGTAAATAAATAAAAATATTTTATGTGTTTGTGTGTTCTTTCCTCCGTTGTGACATGTGAGACTTGCCACACTAAGTTCAAGTTGGCGAGAGAACATCACGCATTAAAAAAAAGGAAAAAAAATAATGCAGGAGGAGAGGAGGGAAATGTTGGGTGGTGAGGTGATAGTTTTTCTTTTTTCCTTTTTGGGATGGGGGAGGAGGGACAAAATAAAGAAAAAGAAGGCACATATGAAAAGGGGACATTATATAAATTAGTCCTTTTAAAACTGAATGCAATTTGTGACGTTTGTTTTTTTGTTTGTTTGATTGTTTCGCTTTAGTTGATACGATACACGTTACTATTCTGCATGTTGCACTGCAGAGGTCATTTATATCATTTATATATTTGTTCAATTTTTTTTTGCTTCCGGATGCACTTATTGAATTCACCTTTTATTTCCCTGTTTTTTTTTTGAATTATTTATTTTGGTTTTGGGGTGCCGTTGAGGTTACTCTCACCCGTTTTCACTTCTCTTCTCATTTCTTTTAAACCAAATTTATTTCCTCTCAATTGACTGCTGTAAATAAAATAAAATAAAAGCACTCAGCAAGACAAGGCACTAGGTTAAAACAAGTCAATAAAAACAACATAACAAGGAAGGTTATTCAAAAGAAATTCAAACTTGAATAATTATTGCAACAGGAGAAAAAAAAACGCGAATAAAGCAGTGAAGAGCAAGAGCGGGGTAATAGTTGTTGTTGCGTATTTGTGTCTGTGTGTGTGTCTACTCCATTGAGGCCCTCAATCACACCAGTACACTGTCAACACAGAACGAGAGGGAGAAAAAAAAAGAGGTAGAAAGAGATCAAAGAGAGGGGAAGAGAATTAAAGCGAGCGTATTAGGCTCATTTAATTACATTTTATTTGTAAGTGAAATCTCAAGAAGTTAACAGATAAACTAATTCAACAAACCAACTTAAACTTATGGGTTGTGGTGGATCAAAGCCGAGGCCACAACCTCCTCAAATGCCTCCACCACCGCCACCACCAGTTGTTGCACCGCCACCGCCGCCGCCACCACCACCACCAGAACCCGTCGCGCCGCCAACACCACCACCAAAATCTCCAACTGTTCAATCCGAAGAATCGGTGGTTGAGGAAGTTGAGGAGGTGCCATTAACTCCAAGAGCCGCACGCCTTCAGAATGTTATTGCAGCAAAGCAGTCGACTTTTATGTACAACAAATGCACCGTTACCGGTGAGGTGACACCGTTTTTTCCACCGAAAGGTCGATGTTTCCGCATCATTGATGAGGAGGGTCGCTGGTTCTTCTACAACGACACCATGAACTATGAGATGTGCGTACAGGCCTTTTTTTCACCCGATTCGGATGTGAAGCACTGCGGGACAACAACAATAAAAAGCATAAGGAATGGATTAACTGTTATATCTGCCTTTGTATACCCACTAGAAACGCTGGAGTTCCTTTCTGGTTCAGTGGAGTTGGGAGCCATGTATGTGTATGCGCAACAGCTTTCTAAGCGGTATTACAGCCATCTTCGTGTTTTCAGCGTGGATGGTAAGAAGGAGATGGAGACAGTTATGACGCTACCGTGGGAGGAAGTGGACGATGAAGAACTTCTAAAGCTATGTTCAGACTCTTTTATGCGTTACGCTGATGTGAAATTCCTTCCATCAACTGGTATGTTCTCACGCCTCGATATTGATGGTCGTTTCATTCAACCAGTGGAGGTGCGTCGTCCAAGCGAGTTTGC
>NW_027123591.1:15130-18074 GCF_001457755.1 Trypanosoma equiperdum | reverse complement strand
TATTATTATTATTATTATTATTATTATTACAAGATAAACAAAATGAACCAATTCATAGTAGCACTAATTTTGTACTCTCTGTTATCCTTCTACTTTACATCAACACGTCACTTTCATACATAATATACCAAGTTTTTACATTTTTTAATCCTTAAATTTCATTATATTTCTTTTTCTTTACAAACAATGTTAAAATATATCAAATGTTAAAAATTCTCTCGAAAAAGCAAGTTTTCATAAAATTAAAAAAAACACTTATAATAATCAAAATACAAGCAACTCACAAAACCAGAAACAATCAGAGCCAATTTCTTATTGACGAGAAAACTACCATTTCATAACTTTTCCGTATCCTTGTCATCCTCATTATCTTTGCCTTATCTAAATGCACGGCTTTGCTTGTCGCCTGTTTTTCTAGCGACGCAAACCTTCTTGTTGGTTCCGTGTTTTGACACACAGTTGAAGCTGTTCCCTCTGTAAACGTATCTCCTTTTCCCTCTGTGTTTGTCTGCTCTTTAACGTTGCTTTCATCTACTACGCACTTTCCATCTGTTTCTCTCTTTCCTTTCCATTTGCAGCCCTTTTGGACAAATTTTTCGTTATTTTTGTGTTGTTTGCAGTCGTTGTTAGATGATTTTGGGGATACTGTCACACTGTTTTGGGTTAGTACTATTCCCAGTGAGTGCTCCACCGCTGCATAAGCAGTCGTATTCAGGTGCTCCGCCTTGGCCAGGACCTTTTTGTCGTCGTGGTTTGCTGTGTCTAGACTTTTGAGCGCTGTTTCTGCCTTGGCGGCTTCGTCTATCCAGGCTATATTGGCTTTCTTTGTTGCACCGTCTTTATGGCTTACGCACATGCCCCCGGCCGCTGAGGACTGGCCGCAGCAGCCGCCATTTGCATTGCCTTCGAGGTTTCCTAGAACGAAAAACTTGTCTGCGCCGCTTCCTTTTGGCTTACTGATCATTGAGAGTAGGCTTTGAATTGATCCTGTTATCGCGTCGGTTGAGGCCGCTGCAGGCTTTGAGAAGTTAGCGCATTGCGTTGTGAGGTGCTCGAATATCGCTTTGCCGGTTGTGGCACTGGTCCATTGTACATCTGGCGTCGGAGTGCATGCTTCGCAGCACGTTTTGGGTTTGGCTCAGACTTCGCCTGATTTTGCACAGACACATAGAAAGTCATTTCCGAGAGATGTGCCCGACAGCGTCCCCTTGTTGCCGCTCGCTGCGCCGCATTCGGCGTTTTGGTCGACGGCGTGCCCTACTCCAGCCTCCGCTGTGGCCGCAGGGCCTCCGTAAATGGCCTGCTCGGCTGCTGTTGTGAACGCCGATTTTTTGGTTTGTGGGCCGGTTATCGCTGAGTTCGTGCTATATTAGAATGCCCGTTCCGCTAAAGCTTTAAGGTGTTTTTTGTGCGCTCCAGAATGTTCGCTGCGTTTTTGAGCTCTCTTTCCTTTTGGTTTTTTGCCAGCTGTTGCCTAGATGCCAGCCATAAGTCATAGTACTTGCCCCAGCTCGCTACAGCATCGGGCGGGTCCTTTGGTCTGTTTGGGTGGTTTTTTTTGGTCTGACTCCCTTCAGGGTCGAACAGGTTTCTAAAGTTCTCCGGGGATGCGGACATATTCAGAGCTCCAACGTCAGCCACTAGTGCTTTCAGTTCCGTAGTTACTTCGGCTGCCTCTGGTGGCGCCGTCAGAGCGTTGTAGAAGCCACAAAGGGTGCTGAACGCTGCCGCATTCGTGCTTTCGCCCGTTGTTGCCGTCTCGCCGATGTCGGTACTCTTTAAGATTGCTACAGTTAGTACAATTACCCACTGTAATGCATTCATTTCTTTGGTGTATTTAGTTTTTTAAAAGCTACTATCGCTGTGAGGGTAAGAATAGAATTTAAAGTATTGTTACTTTCTGACATCAGTACCGTTCCAAAGTTGTGTTGACAACTTTACATTTGTTTTCTTGCTTCCCAAGCAGGTTTAGACCCTTACACCTTCTTGTCTTTTACATACCACTTTCTTTAAACATCCAACCACAAATTTTACCAAATTCAAAATCCCATTTCTTTCCATCTGTTGCTGAAGCTTGTGTTTTCCCATAATATCTTGTACGGAACTTCCTTGTATCCAGCATTTTGTACCAAATAGGATTTTTTCCAATCAACTTTGCTTTCTCTTTCCATGCAATTGGTAGACCTTGAAAATGAATGAATAGAGCATCTCCAACTTCTACACCATGCGGAATACAAATGAATCTCTCTTTATAATCCAATTATCCCATTAATCAACAAAACATTTTCACCCACAACTTCTTCCTGAATTGCTCTCCAAATTAATAAGGGTTTATAAATACTTTGCTCTCACCACCATTCATCCCTTTGAATAACTCTTCAAAGGCAAATTCAAATTTCTCAAAAATCCATACCATTGCTATTAAACCTCCACCAGTAAGATAGGGTTTTACACTTGGAGGTGATTTCAGTAAATGAGGTAACTTCTTGTTCTCTTCTTTCCTGTGCGCAACATTAAAAAAACAATAATTTCTTTGTACATGCTCTTTGTAATCTGAGTGCAAAATAAAGTCCAACTGAGGTACATAGCAGTCGGATGTTGCCATGAATAGAATTGTGGAAATCTTTTCTCTTTTAATATATCTTCTTAACTAAACTTATCTTCCATCCCTGCAGTATTTTGTATAAAATACTTTACTGCATTCCCATACATTCTCCTGATCATAAACAATGACATCAGATCTATCCAAATGAATTACAATATCCTCATCACTCGCATTCTGCTTCTCTAAAAATTCCATAACCCATCTAGGCCTTTTAACATGGCTATATAAACCTCCTATCGAAGTTTTAATAATTTCAACATTGCTTAGTTTCGCACTCAATATTTTTCTATATAATCCTTGAGTTATTGTCGTTGGAACTACAACTACAATAATTCTGGA
>NW_027123591.1:14817-15029 GCF_001457755.1 Trypanosoma equiperdum | reverse complement strand
ATGTCATAAAATACTTTAATGAATGAAAGGAATGTGTAAAACATTTTTTGAATGTATATAAACTTGTACACTAAGTTTTTTAGTTGAAGAAACAGTGTTAACAAATATAAACAATATCTTTATATAGTTTAGATATGGGTTTTGAAAGAAATGCGCGTCGTGTCTAAAACTTATGTTTGAGCACACACTTGCGGTCCCTGTCTTAGAAGTTT
>NW_027123591.1:11566-14807 GCF_001457755.1 Trypanosoma equiperdum | reverse complement strand
GTCACGGCTAGCACCTCACACTATGATTCTTTTGCTTTCACTTGCATTTATCGCATTTTTTAATTATGCATTTTTATGGTTATTACAGCAGGTAGGTGCACTATTAGTGGATACATACTGAGAATTTTACTAATTTATACTGATAAATATTCTAAACATCGGATTTCATAAGGCCCTGATCGGAGTAGCTGTAATAACTACCGCACTGTTTTTGCTAGCATCATCTCCACCGCCGCGTCTCTCTATTATATAGTGAATCGTGGAGCACAACATTCTCCTGTATTATTTCTTTCTTTTTTACCTTCTGTCGCTGTTTTTATGGATAAATTGGAGTCACCAATTTGTCCTGCAATCCCTCTTTCCTTATTGTCCCCTCCATCTTATCTCTGTGTATGATGATTCCCATAGTAATGTTTATGTTTAAAACTGAACATCTTTCACATTTTCACTTTCTCCTATTAATTATGTCTTTGTGCGTATCTTTTAATAACACTCTCAGTATTCCCATTCACTCTTTTACTCCAACAATACCCTTGCCATTGTTTTAAATTCTTCTCTTTTGTTCAAGCTACATGGTCTTTACAGAACCTCCAATCTTCTTATATTAATAGTATGCACAAACTCATAACACACTCCTACCACTATCATAATCATCATTATTATTACTGTTATAACCCTAAATCACTCCTAATATCCATAAAATTAACAAATGTATAAATTAGAGTAGCATTCTTTTTTCGCACCGCATCATCATAGTAATTTGCACTGACAAAACACTTCCATATAAATATTTCAAAAATACACATCTTCATCAAAAATTTTTATAATATATCAAATTTTAACAAATCTTAATTATTTTCATAAAATTGAGCAAAAATACTTAAAATTATACAAACTTACCGACGCACAAATCGAAGCGAATTTCTTATTAACAAGAAAGTTGAAATATTTGGAAGAATTATTTCCCATTTGCAGCCGTGATCCTTTCCAGAATCACTTTCTGTTTTCGCTGCACATTTCTTCTTTTTCTTTTCTTCCCCTTTGCCCTTCTCCACCGCCACGCAATTATCACCTTTTAATTCGTATCCTTCTGTTGTTTTGCATTTGTCCTCGTATGTTATTGCTTGACACTTGTTGACTTCCGCTGAAGGCGTGATTGTGGGCTTGCTTGTTGATTCCGGCATTGCCGTGTTGATTTTTCCTTCCAAGTAGGCAATAATTTTGGCAGCCTTTGGCCCGGATGCAAGGTCTGTCAGCTTGCCGTTTATTTTCTCATCACCTATTTGAAAAGAGTGCTCTTTTGTTGTCGTGTATTCAACGACATCCTTGGAAAAGGCTTCCACCGTGGGGCCTAGCGCGGCTTTTATCAGGGCTTTGGTTTTGCCTTTATCATTGTCATCTTTTTCAAATGGTTGGTTAAGCTGGAGTGCTATTAGCGTAGCGATCTCGGAATCAGCTTCTATGTCGCTCTAGCTTCCCTGAAGTATTGACGCGGTGTCTAGTTTTGGCGCGTTCAACGCATTACAAACAGCCCGCGCCACTTTTGCGGTTCCGAGTGAATCCCAGGGCAAGCTGTCCGTTTTTGCTTTGCATCCACCGCGTTTAGTTAGTGTGTCAAATATGTCAATATCCGCTGTCGCTTCTAACAGTGCGCCGGCGCTGCCTAGTTCTCCTAAGTATCTTCCATTTTTGGCGCTGCTGTCGGTGTCGACGAACCCTGGATGGCCTGAGAGTGCCCTGTGACCTTCTACTGGTGTGCCTTTTACAGCTGCTTTCAGTGTTATACTTGCTTGTTTCAATATTGCGTCGTTTATCATTTTTAGTTTGTAAATTTCATCCGCCTTGACGTCTGCTTGTTTGACTTTGTGGCCTGCCGTTAGATCGTCAATGTTGCAGTTGGCTCCTGTTTCGACTGTTGTCACGGCCGCTTTGTTCGTTGTCACTACTGTTGTTGTCGCTGGTGAAGCTTCGCTTGTTTCTTGCGTTGCCGTTCCTGGCTGTAGAGTTTTGATCCGTAGTTTTCGGCACATGATTAGCCTGTGCACCCTTGTCTTTAGTACCGTTGCCGCTGCTTCCAACTTTTGGTCGTAGTTTGGTAATTGTGTTAGTGCAGCCATTGCATTCGCTTCTTCGATGCTTGCTAGAGTACGCAGCCCGGCTGCTCTTTCTCTTCCGCCTTCCGCAGTGGCCAGTCTTAGTGCTGCGGCGGTTGCTGACAGCGTCAGAGCTACTGAAGTTCCTGATGTCGCTTGCTGTCTTGACATAGAATCCAGCGCTAGATCGTACCGGATTTCCCCACAGCTCTCTGTTACTTGTTGGCCGGCATCGTGTACGCCATCTGTTGTTGCTGCGGTCGCGCTCCGGTGGAGAACCAATGCAGTCAGTAAAGTTACGTAGAGGGAAATGGATATGAACATTTTTGTTCTTGAGGTTTCTCTAGCGTTGTAGAGCGGTGTAATTTCTGTTAAATGCGATTTAGCTACTTGATTTGGTCGTTTTAAAAGTTTGGCTTTAGTCTACGGCGGTTTTGGAGCTGGTAGTTGCCGACCGCCGCGAGGTTAGTGATGGATCTGTTTTGTTCAAGGTGAGGAAAGAAAAAGCGATTTTGTGAGTGTCCATTACGCTTCCAGTAGCATTGTTTGGTCAGTTGGCCGCTGCTATACGATGGCACTTGTATGCTTTGTGCGGCCTCTTTTATGCGATGCTGTTTTCTGGAAATGTTTATGGTGAACATCCATATGAAGGCACTCATCGTTTGCGAATTTCCCTACAAAAACACTATCGATTCCCTCTTTTCTCCTGTTTCGTTATTAGAACCAGTTGAATATCGCATATTAATAATCAGACCGCATTTTCGGTGGTATCTTCGCCGACATTCTGTGTTGTCTTGCTGAAGACTGTCTATACAAAAGTTCAGTTATTATTTTTTTGTTACTTTTCTTAACCATTTTTCTGTGGAGGCCACCGTTTTTCTTTTTGATTTCGCCATGAATCTCATTTACTTCGCCACAACCACGCATGCTGACGCTACTCAGTGGTCTAATAGTGCCTTTTTCGTATAAGATACAGTAAATATGGGTCGCTTTCTGTTGCGCGGTTCCTTGTTTCTTTCAAAGTAATCGGTGTAGGCCCTGATTGAACTATACTGGGATGTGAATAGTATATTTCGCTGGGCCTCTCTCGTATTTTTGCCCGCCGTTAGTGCCACGCTTAATTTATAACTCCGCAGAAAACTGTCTGC
>NW_027123591.1:8503-11556 GCF_001457755.1 Trypanosoma equiperdum | reverse complement strand
CCTTCTGATCTACTAAATTTCTCATTGATCTTTAATTTTCATTTCTTCAGTTGGCTATGTTATAGAAAAAAACAAAACACTTATTTCTAACTAATAACATTTCCAATCTACATGAGTGCGCGGTTCACAGAAACTAACATTTTTTACACTCTCTTATGATGAAATCAATATATTATTACTGCTGTTCCTCTAGCAATTAGAATAATCCTTGCATCTTCTGCTAGTCTTACTAAATATTGCGTTAGTATATACACTTGCCGAAGAATCGGGTTCAATATTTAGCTGCTCGTTTCAATTCTCTTCCACACACGTGTGAATAACGAAGATGGACACATTTTTATACACATGAAACTGCATTATTCATTTTTATTCTATGTGGTAGACTGCTGTACCTCAATTACAGTGCTTTAAGTGATAATAGCGCATTTTCCAAAGAGTTCTAAAAAAATATTCGCAACACTACTTTTAAATATCTTGTACTTACAATGCTTCTTTGTGTTAGTTGAAATAAATCCATTTGGCATACACACTGGATTTTCTGTATCCACCTCATTGGTCCCCCCATTATTATTCTTGTGTATGATCAGTCCATTGCTATGATGTCATTTGTAACTGCTTACATGCTAACTGCTCCTTTTTTAACAATAATTCTCGTGTTATTTCCCCGCCGGAACCACTATCGCACTCACTTCTATTGGTCCAATTTCAATCTTTATTTTTTTGCCTCTATTTAGAATTCCAATTTAATGTCAGCATATACTATTATAATATTAGTATATACACACTCACAACGCTCTCTTATAATTGTTATAATAATTATTCATTGATATTATTGTCATAACCGTAAGTAATATTCATGAAATAAGTTAAATTTAAATCTTTTAATGATATCATTCATTTTGAATACCATGTCACTTTACTTATACTTTTTCCCCGTAAGCCATTACCATATACAATTTACAAATTTCATATTTTAAAAAAAATTTTACATTTCCAACGAAAAGTTTTAAAGTCTATATCAAATTTTACAAAACTTTCTCAAAATACTAAATTTTACAAATTTCATAAGATTTAGCAAAAATCCTTATAAAGATAGAATGCCACCGCACTCACAAAAGCATTAACCGTATTTACAGCAATTATTTATTTACAAAGAAGTAAAAGAGCGTTACTCCGGCTTGGGAAGCTTTCCAGTATCATCAGCATAATCAATCAAACTACATACTGCTTTCTGACCAGGTTTTACATCTTCGTTTTCCGCTTTACAGGCTTGCTGGGTTTTGTGTTTACTGCAATCTAACCCCGGTACTTGTCTCTTCTGTTTCTGCTGCGTTTTCTGTTCCTGGTTTAGGTTTGCATTTCTTGCCATCTTCGGCTTTCTCATCATAGTCGCAGTGCTCGCTTGGGCATTCTGCGGCGGTTGTGTTTTGTGGCTTGCATTTGCTGCCATGCTATGTTGTTGGCTTGTTGACTGGCTTTGCAGGCGCCGAAACCATAGCTGCGTTTATTAAATCCTTCATTAACAAAACTTCTTCCATTTGCCTTTCTACGTTTTGTGCCGCTATTACCAGGTTTTCAAGTTTTTGCCTTTGGTGGTCTAATCTTATTAGGTCTGTTGCAGCTTTCGTTGCTTTTGCGACCCACGGAATTTCTTTTCCTGGTTTTCGTACTGCGGAATAATCAATGCAGACGCCCATGCCGGCTGCAGACCAGTCGGTTGTTGTGGAAGTGCATGCTGGTGCTGTGCTGCCATACACGAAAACACCGTAAAAATTGCCGACTTTTGCTGCGCCGTTTGCAGCGCTTGTTACTGTTGCGATTTTTATCATGTTTTTTCCCAGTCTTGCCTTGAAGTCTGCAATTGATGCCAGTATTAAATGAGCCCTCTGTGCTAGAGTATTACCTACTGGGCTTTCTTTGCAGAGTTTTAGTGTTGCTTTCCAGTCGCTGATGACGACAGAGGTTGGCTTGTTTGTGCTGTGGTCTGTGCTGGTAAGGGTTGAAGTTTGGCAAAATGTGTGTCCGCCGTTTTTTTTTGGCGAAGCATATGCACAACATGTCCGTTGCAAGTGCCATACCAGCTTTTTTTGGCGTTTGGTCCGCTTCTGCGCAGTTAGCGTCCCGGTCGGCGGTTCCGTCCCAGGGTAACGTTTCTGCTGTAAGTTCTGCTGCTGGCGAATATGCCGTCATCGTTTGTGCCGCCATCGCCTTAAGCTGGTCTCCGGTTGCTGCTTGCATGAGCTTGAGTCTGGCTTCCTTTGTGTCTGCGATTAACTCCTCCTCATTTTCTGTGAACTTTGTGTGAATTTCGAGTAGTTTTTTGTACAGATGTGCTATTGGGTTGCGGAGGGCGTTTTTGGTTCTGGGGCTTAGAGGTGTTTGGTAGGTTCGGCTGAATCCTTGCTTTCCGCTGTCGGTTCCAAGTACCTCTTTGTAGAGTTGTCGAAGTTTTTTGAGGTCGCCATCATTTTCCAACTTTAAGTATCCTTTCTTGTCGGCATCGTTATCGACATCTTTTTTCGTTTTGTATTTCTCCGTGTTTCTGAAAACTACGTCCACCGGTTCCTCGGCGACTGTTAGATTTAGCTTGAGTGCTCTGTTTAGGACTTGAGACATTGTGTCATGTGGCGCCTGGTCTGTCGACGATGCTGATGGTTCCTGAATTTTTTGTTCTGGCAGTGGTTCTGTTAAAAGCTTGTATATTGTGCACAACTGAGCTATTTCAACCTGATTCTCGTCTGTTGCGTCATTAATTTGACTGTTTAAGGCGACAAAAAGTAGCAGAGCTACGGCGAAACCTCTATTCATCTTCTGGGTATAAGTATCTCAACAATGATTAAAAAGTGAGGAAAATAATGCTGAAAAAACGCAAGGTTATTGGGTGTAGATGGATCCAGCTTATGCAATCTGTAGAGGAAAAATTGGAAAACTTTGTCGCTGCATCCTCTTAGTGTATGAGTAAAAAGGAACGGGAATTAGCCGATGAATTTCTATTTTTAATTCAAATACAGATTATTCCATATATATATATATATACACTGAATTTAGCTTCG
>NW_027123591.1:5655-8493 GCF_001457755.1 Trypanosoma equiperdum | reverse complement strand
ATTAATGCATTGCAACGTATCTTTAAAAAATAACATACATATTTCTACGATTAAATTTTCAAACCTTGCGCTTAGCTATCATTTCCTGCTGGCGGCAACTCAATACACGCTGTCATAATAACCAAGCAATACCACTATATATTCCGGTCATGAATGACTCTTTGTTTCTGAGTATTATCATCTTGCACTTCTTTGGGTCTATAGCGTTTAGCACTGAGCAGTGTAGCTGGTAAATTACATTTTTGTAGCTTTGGTTTATAAAACCGATCTTTTAGCTGTGCATCAGCATCAAATCTTATGTTAAATAACAGCTTATCGAAGGGCCGTAGTGTTTGTCAGCATACCTATACGGATTTTGGAAAGTGTAACTATTGATTCTCTATCCTTTGTAAAAATTCTTCATTAGTTCATGTTGGTCATTTCAGGTAGTTTTCAAGTTTTTACTTTTTTTTCTGTCCAGGGTAATATATTACTAATTCTAGTTTAAAATCAACCTCCAAATAATGTTATATTACTTAACTCAAACCTTCACGCGTATTGCTGTATATGGTAATAAGAGTTCAATTTCACTTCATACTTGTTCAATCCATTTTTCTGCTTCTGCTTCTTAATTTTCTTGTTTGGAGATGAATGCTAAAATTCACAATCACATTAAATATAACAGAAGCAGCATTATCTTCGAAGTTTTTTCTAACCATTCCAGCCCGCAGTACAGTGCATCATCGTGTACCCTACGCCGTTGTATACTACTTTACTCCCCGCCATTTTGAGTATTCCATTTATTTTTCTCCGTATTCTATTTCCTTTCTGGTCTTCTGTAATAATTGCTTCGGTTAGCGTTTTGACTTCTTTTTGTCCATAAAATAGACTCTGGTTCTTTCCTGTTGTCTCCTTTTTCTCATTCTTATGATCACGTATTCAATCATTATATTTGTATTTGAAACTGCGAATATTTCTTCATTCCCTTCCATTTCCCTCTTTGTGGATTTGCTTGCTTTTAAAAATATTCTTCATGCTGTAATATTTCCTTACCCAGCAACTTCCATTATACCATTTTCGTTGGTTAGAGTACATTTGATCGCCAGCCATTTAGTCACCACAACCACCGCTCAAAATATTAAAATATTAGTATATACACACTTACAACACACTCCTATTATTACTATTATTATTTATTATTTATTATTGATAATACTGTAATAATTCTAATTAATATCCATAGAATAGACAAAATAAATAAAATTATAATTTAACTTATTTTTCATACTATATCTCCTTACTACTTGATATCGATAGACACTATGATATATATTTTACTGTAATTTTAGATTTTACAGTTTTTGGTTATCCACATTTTGCAAAGAATTTACAAAAGTGTTAAAATATATTAAATTTTATAAATTTTACCGAAGTCTATCAAGCACGAAAATTTCATATAACTTCATAAATTGAGAAAAAATCCATAAAGTGATAAAATACTGAAATTATACTGGTTTTATAAGGGAAGCAGTAATCAGAGCGAATTTTTTATTTACAAGATAACTGGAGTCAAAGCATTTAATTTTTTTTGCTTTTTCATCCTCTTTATCTTTCCCACACTCCATACACAATGCTTTTTGGCATCCTTGTTTACTGCCTCACATTCCGGTTGTGTGGTAATTTTTGCTGCAGTCAGATTTCCCATCTTTCCAGCCTGTTTCTTTATTTGCTTACTCTGCTGCTTTTTGTTTGTCTTTTTCACTTAGCATGCACCTTTTTTTTCATCATTTTATTCCTTATCCCATATGCAAGGTTTTCACATTTTTTTCCTTTGTTAAGCTTTTTTCATTATACTTTGGCTTCTGAGCTCTGATCACTTGAATCGGTGGACCCTGAATCCCTTCTGTTGTCGGATTCTGCGCTGCTTGGACTGTTAGGGCCGCACGTGGAACAGGGTGCGCTCGCTTCTTCAGCGCCTTCATGCTTGCTTCAAGCGCATTGTGCCTTGCGATGGACTACTCTTGCTGATACAGTTCGCTAGGTCTCCTAGATCGTCCAGCCCATGGATCTTGTCTGCGTAGTTGCTGGCCGCATGTACCGTATCTGGTGAATTTTCCACATGCGCCACTGCTATTTTGACCATCACGGTCGCTGCCGTGGATCACGCCATAGTAGCCATGGCTGTTTATGACCTTAATAGCGTTACGTATGTTGTGTGCTAGCTGACTCACCGCTGCCGAGGTTGCTTGGAATACCTTGCGGTGAAGACAGTGGCCAAAAACTTCGCCAAACTCCCGTTTCCAGTCCGGGGCTGAAGCGTCTGTCCAGGCGTTGGTCATAGTCTGCTTTCGGAAGCAAGGTGTGGCTAGGTTGGCTCTGCTGTCCTTGACACATATACAGAACATTACCGCGGCTGCGCTCGTGGCCTTTTGGCCCTCACAGTCTGTGGTTCGCGAGTTGGTTGCACCATTTAACGCTTTGGTTTCATCAAAGGTGTTATCAGTGGCTTTGGCTCCGTAAAATTTTTGAATTAAGATCGCTTTCACGCTTTGTTTATTCTGTGTGTTTGCTGTTTCCTGATCAGCTGTTATCTGAGCTCGCAGCTCCACCGCTTCGGCCAGTGCTGTGGTTACGAGTAGCCAAGCCTGGTCAGCTTGCTCTGCGGTTAGTTTTCCTTGCCTCACGCCTTTTAATTCTGGTATAATGTTGTCTGTAGAGGTAAGCCGTTTGTGTGCCGAAATCCATGCTGTCCAGTGTGTCTTCCAGCTGTCGTCTATTTCCCCTGGAGTTAGTGAATAGTTTTTGGCCACTTCTGCCCAGTCAGATGTTTCTTTTCCCAGGGCTAGTTTTGTGAACCAT
>NW_027123591.1:4044-5645 GCF_001457755.1 Trypanosoma equiperdum | reverse complement strand
GTGCGAAGGTTAGATTGAGGTCCTGCAAAGATGCCAAGCTATCGTCCTCGTCGACCGCCCGTTTCGGCAACTCGATGTCCGCATTGGCTGCTGCGCCTATAGCACACAAATGGTTGAAATAGATATGGTTCTCCGTTGGATCAACGTTTCCAGCGGCGTGCTTTGTTGCTAAAACAGCAATGAACGTCGCTGCTGCTATCTTATTGAGCGAAATCATTCGTGCAGTTTGATTTGTTCCCTGTCTTGTGCTACAAAGAGTTGAACAACGTAGAGAAAGTAACGAAACCGCTGACTCTGTATACGCAACATTACCGAAGTATTACCTGCTTGTTAGAAATGGAGCCGGTACTGGAGTGCCACCTCCGTGGTGTCGCTTTAAGTCTTTGCAGCTTGGGCCTGCCGTTACGCTTGCCTGCTCTCCGATCGCGGTGGTATTTTCCATAAATTTTAAATTCTGTTATCTCTTTTACATTAGTTATTTTCTATCCCGGCGTCACGTCTTATGTGTAGAGATTACTTCTTTATCCTCTGAAAAACCGACCGAAAATAAAACTCACTCATATTCTATAAATGAACATTGTATTATGAGCTTTCTGCTTATGATTATCATCTTTTTTCTCTATCACATTAAAAACTACAGACAAAACTCTCATCTTTACAGTAGGGTCTATCCTTTTTTAGTGAAATGTGTTATACAAATTCCTCCTCTATCTTTTCCTTTTGTGCTGCTTTGGTGCATAATCTGTCATTTCATTCACCATTTTCTCTTCTTTCTTTTCTCGAGTACGGCTTTTCCACGCAAGATCTGTCACTAAAAAACTCTTTCATTCCTTTTCGCACACCGATTGATATTCAAACGCAATTCAAACACTTCTGTTGCTTTAATTTCAACTTTGATCACGGATTTGCCTCACATACCTTGCAATAATAACCAACACTCATAACACACTTCTCTCATTATCATTATTATCACTATAACAACCTTAAATAATATCCTTGAAGTCAAAAAAATAAACCAAATCAGAATAGCGCAAATTTTTCACATTATATTACTCTATACCTTTACACTTATAGTGCACTCTTACATCAAATTTTCACTTTTAATCGAAAAGTTTTGATTTTATCAAATTTTATCAAACATTCTCAGATTTATCTAATTATCTGAAAAAACAAAATTACATAATTTTCAAAAAAAGTGAGCAAAATCCTTAAAATAATAAAGCTCTACAGAACTAATATAAGAAAAAATCAGAGAAATTTTTCTTATTGACAAGAATACTACCGTTTCGGATTTTTTTCTGTAACATCTTCACCATGTTTACCCTTTCCAAATGCACAATTTTGTTTGTCATCTGCTTTGTCATTTTCCCAACTCGTTTTATCACCATGTTGCTTACAGTTAGAGTACGTTGCCCCCTCTAGTTGCTCTTCTGCTCCTGCTGCTGCATTTTCTGCTCCTAGTTTATGTTTGCATTCCCCTTTTCCATCTTTTTCTTCCAATTTGCAACCTTTGTTTGTGCAGGTCGTGTTTGTTTTGTGGTCATTGCAGCCTGGTCTATGAAGCTCTGTCGCACCTTCCTGTGCGGTCATTGAAGAGAAGC
>NW_027123591.1:2621-4034 GCF_001457755.1 Trypanosoma equiperdum | reverse complement strand
CCTCGCAAAGCGCAGAGCTGAAATTCACAAAAGAAAAATTATGGTGCTGTGTAACGATGCGTGAGTAAAAACGAATATGAGAAAAATTCAAGTGAAGATGGCCGGCCGCTAAATAAGGATAAGGATGGGCACCAAAAAACGTTGTATTGCTAAAAAAATTAAAAATATATTGTAAATAAACAATAAAAAAGAAATTAAATAAAAAGAAATCCAAAAATTTTAAATAGTTAAAAAAACTAAGCACCACTGCAGAACTGTGGTCAAATAAGGGTTAGGGCGAGCACCAAAAATGTTCTGCTGTATTACATAAAAAAATTAAAGTCGCGACGTTTCCCGACTGGTAAAAAAAAAACTTATTAGTAATGGGAGAAATAACCCTAACCCTAACACGCTCTAGAATTAGTTTCTTTTTTATATTTGACCGCAACTTCTGCTCTCTGCAGAGACAATCTCAAAAACCGAAAAAAAACGAAGGTAAGGAATTTTTTAAAATGCGCGAGATTTTATAAAATTCGCCAAAAGACACAAAAAAATAGAAAATCGATTAAAATATTGAAAAATCCTAACCCTTAAGCCTTTTTTTCTAAAAACCCAACCCTAAAAGTTCAAAAAAATCAACAAAAAAGGAGAAAAATTTTAGCTGCCGGAAAAAACTTACAGAGTCACAATTTTACAAAACCACACTATTCCAGAGAACTTAAAGGTGTAAAAATATATCAGAGTAGCAAGAAATTTTTTAAAAAGAGGGAATAAAAATCTTTTAAAACAGAAAAACCACAAAGGCAGCAGCCATGAGAGCGAATTTATTATTTACAAGACAACAGGAATCCTTGCAAGTATTATTTTCCCATTTGCAGCCATCTTTCTCTCCTGTTTCTTGTTTTGCTTCTTTTCCTGCTTCCTTTTTTGCATTCTCGCCCAATGTGCATTTTCGGCTATTCCTTCCATCCTCTTTAAATATGCACCCCTTACCCTCAAGGTTTTTGCATTTATTTTGGTCATCTCCTGCTGCACTGCATTCTTTTTCGGCTTCTTGTTGTTTTAGTTTACTTGTGTCCCCCGTTTTTTTCGGTGACTTTGCTGTACCGTCCGCGACTGCCGCTGACAGTGCTGTTAGGTGAAGATTCGATTCCAATGTTTCTTTGAATGTTTCTATTCTGGCTTCGGCAGCTACTGTAGCTTGTGCTTCTTTTTCGTATTTCTCAGCTGCTCCTGCTGCATTTTGGAGCTCTGCTAACCACGTCGGGAATGCTATTGTATTCGCGCCGCTTGTTAATGTTGCGCAGTCGCCTTTTCCTCCTGTGGCGTCGCCGTCGCAGTTACCTGCACCGGCGTTCGAGTCCGGGTGCCCTATATATCCGATTGTGCCATCGTTTCCTTTGGGTTCGTATATCAAGCTGTTTAGCTTGTTCG
>NW_027123591.1:1314-2611 GCF_001457755.1 Trypanosoma equiperdum | reverse complement strand
GTTTGATGTGGTGCCGCTTCGCTTTTGCAGTTCTTTGCTATGACGTCCCAGGCTGTGATAGCTGTGTTTTCGTTCCAGTCTGCTTGCGCGGTTGTTGCGGTCTTGTAGCATGCGGTGTTAGCGTTGTCGGATTTGCTTCCTGACGCACACAGACAAGCTATAGTAATGCCGATCGAAAGTTTGGCTGAAGTCCCGCCCGTCGCTTTTGTTCCGCAGTGCGCCTGGCTGTCGCTTCCTGTGCCTAGTAGTTTCGGTTCTGGGTCTGTCCCTTCACCGCCTTACACTGCCTTTTTTAGGGCTGTAGCTATTTTCTGTTTTTTTGGCTGCAATGCTGCCCGCATCGAGTAGCTTCGCCTTTGTTGCTAGCAACTTGTTTAGAGTTGTGTTTAAGTTCCGGCTTAGCTGCGTTGGGTCTGTGGCTGCTCTTTTGAGTGCCGTTTGGCCTGCAGACGGCAAGCTCTTGAGGTAAGTGGATGCCGCTATACATTCTGCGCGACCGCTTCCACGGCACTTTTCCGGTATGTCGGTGTCCGGTGGTTGTTTCGACTGTTGTTCGGGTGGTGTTACGGCAAGTTTTTTTATTGCCAAGTAGTCACTTAGAATCAAAGATATGTGAGCAGCGGTTTCGGCTGCATTCTTTGCGTTTTTTTCATGCCTGTGGTAGGTCTTTAATGTTTTCTGAAGAGACAACTGCGGTGCACAATATGCCAAAGTTTTTCCTGTTTAGACCTTTTGCTGGGCCGGTTGCGGAGGCCGGTCTGAGCGACGACTGCAAGAGCGCTGCCATCGATATGGCTAAAGCAACCGCCGATTTGGCTATATCTCCTGGTTTCATTTTGTCGTTTCCCGTTGATGTCGTGGATATCCTATTGCTGCGGGTTGCGTGCTGTTGTTGTGCTTCTTGGTAGTGGCTCCCCTTTGATTCTTGAAGGTTGTGAAGTTTTTGTAATGCCACTTTCAGGTTCTTGTTTGTCGGCTTGCAGATTACCTTTTCTGGCCTTGTGCCCAGTTGCGGCCCCGCTGCCGTCTTTTGTTATCCTTAGCTTTCCTTCTCCAAGAGGTGTCAGTGGCAAACTCTGTGTATCCGAATCCTATACTGCTAGTTCCTTTTTATGGAGTAAAGAAAAACTTATTCAGGCATATACAATATGAGATTTTATTCACATTTTCTTAGGTGAGTTTTTTAAAATATAGTATTTATGAACATCCTGACACCATTTTTAATAAAAATGTGTTTTCGACTTCACATAGCATAACAAATGATATTTAAGGTAAATAATTTTGTATCAACGGAGAC
>NW_027123591.1:0-1304 GCF_001457755.1 Trypanosoma equiperdum | reverse complement strand
CACACATTAGGAAATGTAAATTATCACTATAAATAATTTTGTTTTTCATATTTTCACCTTGAGTAAAGGTTTATGTTGGCATAAAAACCTACGGCCACCATGACCTAAATTTTTTTACAGAAAGATGTTACATACTTATTCCAATCTATAGAACTC
This sequence comes from Trypanosoma equiperdum, assembly GCF_001457755.1. Lineage (NCBI taxonomy): Eukaryota > Euglenozoa > Kinetoplastea > Trypanosomatida > Trypanosomatidae > Trypanosoma > Trypanosoma equiperdum. Next base: position 1,148 of record NW_027123591.1, on the reverse strand, counting down.
TCTCTCTCTCTCTCTCTATATATATATATATATATATTGCATCCACATACCTCCTCAGATTTGATTCTGTAATTATTACAAAAATATCACACATATCTTGTGCTTGAAAAATCATGTTGTATGGCTTCTAATCTGCTATATCTGTTGCTGAATACTTTCCTGTATACTCCTTGTTAGTAACAACGTAAAGTCTTTGTTTGGCCAGTATACGAGGTGCTGTTCCTGATTCCTTCAAAAAATTGTATTCTGTTTTGTTTCTTTCGCTCACGATTTTTCAATTTGTAGTTTTCTGGAACTTCCTCTGTGCCCTGCTCTGGTGGTTAAGTAGAGTGCTCGTCGCAGATAGTAAAAGGGTCGATCCCCGTGGGCGGAAAGTGTTTAGCCTACGCTAAGGATGGATATGCCTCAACGTGGCGCTAGGGTTCAGGAACAGAAAAGAAATAAACTGGGAAGTCAAATGTTCCATCCAAACGGCGGCCGCAACACCGGATATGGAGCGACCGCTCCGTGGGGAGAGAACCATTACTTAGTGTTCCACCACGGTTCAGCACCCTGCTCAAGTGGGGGAACCAAAATCCCTGACTTAACCTCCGTCCGGAGAGGAAGATGGATATGGTAAACATGGTTCAGACGCAAAGGAGGAGAGTATGGAATCGAACGGGCACCAAATGGAGAACGCTACCCTAAACACGCGCACATGCAGTCGCCCACCGGTGGGTATCAATTCTATGAAAAACAGCGGGTTTTAGTGGGTAGGAACGCCGGTACAGCGTTGAGGCCCACACTACCATGCCCTCGTGGTGTGGTGTGCGTAAATGCATTTCCTCCTACCCTCGTGTGGACTGACTGCATGGTCCCGACAGTTGCTCGAGAGAAAATCAAAAAAAATGTCTTATGTTTTTGCTACACTTGGAGAACTGCATACCCGTAAAGCTGACACTCAAGTATTACAACTCCTTTGTTTCTAAAAATTAACTTCTACACAAGCATTACCACAAAACACTACATAATAAAAATTCCATTTCCAGCTACCAAACGCTTATGTTTTAAGTTCCCCCAAATTGTTACCGTAAATTGTTTTCTTTCCAAGTATTCATACCAACTAATATTTTTAACAATCAATTTAACTTTATCTTCTCAAGAAATAG
>NW_027124774.1:230-2045 GCF_001457755.1 Trypanosoma equiperdum | reverse complement strand
CTTGGCTTCCCCCGATGATACGGGTTACTGGACCCTGGCACCACGTTGAGGTGGCCGCCATCGCCAGGGAACTGTTTTAACATGTACCAACACAGACGATATTTCTACAAAATATCACAAACATAGAATCACGGCTAAGAAGACTGTAAGAAATAGAAATATATACGTTATTACAAAGATTGTAATTGAAAAATCTAATTTGTTAAAAGGAAAAATTTAGGCGTCGGTGTCCGACATGGGATTTCCGAAGACTGTGCTCAGTTTAACTAACTTCTCAACAAAAAAACCGTAGGACCAGACCTGCTCAAGGCCGATTACACCGGCCGCTAACTAGCACATCACCGACGCTACAACCTGCATTTCAAAACAAGAACACTTCTTTCCACATTGGTAGATAACCTATGACAAGCACGGTGGCGTCAAGGTTCACAACCTTACTAGCAGTCTTCTTAATCAGCACCCCATATGGCGAGGTTGAAGCAGACCCTTCCAAAGACCTGCTGCAGAAGATCACATCCCCATGCAGCGAAGTAAGATTTCTTAAAGGGATACGGGCGGATCTACAACAACGGCTTGACAACAGCTATCAGCAGCTGAATGACTTGATAGATGACGCGGCTTTACTAAAGCTGGCAGCAGCGACCTATAGGACAACAAAGCAAGCAGCCCAGTATCAGGCCCTTGAAGCGCTAGCGCTGGCGAGGTTGGCAGAACATAAGGAAGGGCTTAAAGGCCGCCGCAAAGCCTGGCAAAATGCTATCCAAGTGATAGATACGCGAATGGGGCACCTAACGCTTTTGGCAGTCACAGACTTGCTGAGCACAACGCCACCGTCAGGCACGGCAACCAGCGCAGCAGAAAGCAGCTACTTAACAGAAGGGTCAGCCGGCGCCTGCACAGTGTCCATACCAGCATCGCCACCCAAGGCCGACACGTGCCCGGACGCACCCGACGAAGCGATCCTGGACGGCGCAGCACAGCACCTAGACACTTACAAAACCCTAACACTTGTACACGACGACCAGCTCAAACGGCCGGAGCTGAAAATCAAGGCCATAGCAAAGGGCAACGTCGCCGGCGACCCAAGCACACGAAAGAACGCGCACATATGCGGGACTTTCGTCAACCCAGGCTCGGTAACGTCAGCGGTAGGTGTGCACACTGTGACGCCCACACAGCCGGACCACAAAACGGACGCCACAGTGAAGTTCACCACAACAACCTCAACCGACGACTGCGCACAACTCAGCAGCAATGACACCAAAAACCTGCTACAAACTACAGACAAAGTAGCGGCGGCGATTTGCCATGGCGCGCGCCAAAAGCCAACGGCTGGCAAAAAAGTAACGACGACTACTTTGGCCGCCCTCACGACCGACCCGAACATGCAGCAAATAGCAATAGCCCTTCAACCAGACAAATATCCACCAAACAAAGAAGTAGAAGACAAGAAGCAGGCTGTAAAATCTCTGTTAGGCGATAGCGACACAACGGTAAGCGAACTTTTTCTAAAAACAGTACGCGCCAACCCAGTAAGCTACAAAATAGCAGGAACAGATACCTCCGAACCCCTAAGGTCACTCGCAAGCGGCAGCAAAGTGGGCCAGGCGGCAGCCACACTATACACCAAATATGCCAAACAAGGCGCCATCTGCAGCCCGGCAACCGCAGAAACTGGCAAAGCAGCTCTTAAATGCTCAGAAAAAACTAAGAAAGATGAATGTCATGAACCTTGCGAATGGAAAGGAACAGAAAAAGATGGAAAGTGTGAAACTAAAGGAGGAGAAGAGTAGTGAAAGCGGAAAATGATGGAAA
>NW_027124774.1:0-220 GCF_001457755.1 Trypanosoma equiperdum | reverse complement strand
TTGTCATTCATAAGGCCCCTCTTTTGCTTGCATTTTCGCTTCTAGCATTAATTTTTTTAAATAGATTTACTCAAATTTATGAATTTTATGAAACATGCTGTTTTTACGAGAAATTCATTAAAAATTTTAAATTTTGTTATATTTTAACACTTTTTGATGAAATGTTCAAATTAGTAAATGTTTTTCAAATTTGCGCAAACTATGAATAATAGTGGCCCAC
>NW_027123592.1:20195-21856 GCF_001457755.1 Trypanosoma equiperdum | reverse complement strand
AACTTCTTGGCATAGAATGTCGATGCTTTGGCGAGTCGCTTGCTGCATTTGCACGGCGTCGAGCACACCGTGTATTCTGCGCCTGTAGGTCTTGCAGCCGCAAGCAAAGCTAAGACAAAAAAGCGTATCGAACAGAGCTTTGCGTCGTCCCACATTTTTGTTTTGCAATTCTAGTGTCCAAAAAGACTGTTTTTTTGAGAAAATAGTTGCGACTGCTGCTTTTGTTTCATTAAATTTGCACTTTTTGTCACCCTTAGCTGCGCTGTCGTTATAACTGCAGAGAGGTTTGTTGTTGCATTCATTTTTATCTTCTATTTTATTGCAAGTGTCTGCCGATGCCTTTTTATTGTCCTTCGAAGCTTATTCTAGCTTTTCGTTTAATGTTTTTAGAGTTTGTGAATTTTGGATCTGAGAGTCCGCTAGTAGTGCTGCCAGTACGTTTACTTCGGTGATGTCCCCTAGCAGAGTGTCTTTGGCTTTGTCACCAAATTTGCTGAGCAGCTTGAATACCGCTACTTTGGTCATTAGCCTCTTTACTTCGTCGGCTGGACTTCCTGTGAACAATTGCGTTTTGTACGCTTGAATGGCCGTACTTTCTTTCGCCTTGCCGTGTGTGCCGATCAAAGTGAATAACGTGTCGGCCGCAGCGGCTGCTGTTAGTTGGCTTGTTTTGTTGTCGTATTGCGGTGAATCCTCTGAGAGCGCCTTCTGTAAAGCTGTTGAAGCAGCCACCCACAGCGGTAGCCTGGTGGAATCTGGCAGCGTTGCTGCGCCGCCGAAATCTAGCACCACTTTGTCGCCGGCGTTTTGTGTTACTCTTATGTAGCCACCTATGTATTCCAGTTTGTTTTGGGTGTTGCTGGCGTCCGTGTGGACTATGCCGCCGCCACAATCTAGTGTCAGAAGCCGGCACTTGGCTGTGCTGTCTTGATGGTCCTGGCTTTGGTCTGTTGGGTTGCGTAGTCCTTCGTAACCTTGTGGTGTGGCGAGCGGGCTTTGCCGCTTTTCCTTTTTCATTTCTGTGGCCTTTAGTAGACACGTGACGCTGTCTATGACGCCGCGCTCTAGAGCTGCTGCTGCGCCTCCACCGCAGACGGTTAAGCACCCATGTGCGCTGCCCGCTGTCTGTTGTGCGATGTTTAGCCATTCGTCGAGACGACCCTTCAAGTAAGTTGCTGCTTTGCTTGCTTGCGCGATACTTTGCGCTCCCTGTGTTTCTAGGTTGGTAATTATGGTATTGCTTGCCGTTTTCTGTTACGCTGCAAGCATCAATAGTTTGTCATTGTCTGTGTCGGTGGGGTTTGCTGCCATGTATACCTGCGTGCGAATGGCTTCGATTGCTATGTTTGCGGCCCGCTTTAAGACAGCGGCTTCTGAGGCAAGCATCTCCGAGGCAATGCCATTCAGGTCGTTGCTTATTACACAAAGCGGCTGCCACGCCGCTTTTTTCATGCTGTCTTTGGCGTTCGCATCGCTCCTGTGGACTATTGAAATTAGAACCATTGCTGCAGTTGCTGTTAGCTGCTTAACTGCGGACATTGTCATCGTGAATGTCGTATTTTCCTTTATACCGTTCCAGCTTTACTACTTTTGTTGTCTTGAGCAACCTCTTTGATTGGATATCTGCCGCTGTAGTTACTGTTACGTTATGCCGCTAATTC
>NW_027123592.1:19029-20185 GCF_001457755.1 Trypanosoma equiperdum | reverse complement strand
GCTGCAGTTGCTGTTAGCTGCTTAACTGCGGAAATTGTCATCGTAAATGTCGTATTTTTCCCTTATACCGTTCCAGCTTTACTACTTTTGTTGCCTTGAGCGGCCTCTTTGATTGGATATCTGCCGCGGTAGTTACTGTTACCTTATGCCGCTACTTTTTTTTTTAGGGGAAGCTAGCTATAAATGTGAAAAAGCGAGCTTCATTCATTGCGATTGCCGCAGTTGGTGACTTCCCTTATGGTCAGCTTTGTGGATAAGCAGAAATGGGTCGGCCTCCCCCTTAGCCCCATGAAACATATTTAAACCGAGGTATCGTCCTGAACAAAGACTCCCAGTTTAGTAGTTTTTTTTACTACATGTCTCAGGAAATTTAAAGATTGTTCGCAGTCTGATTACCTTCTATGCTTTTCTATTGGTTATGATTCTGTTTTTTTTACCTCGCCAAACATTTTAAAACTCTCCTCATATCGATATCGGTCCTCTACTATCCATTCCCACTACACATTGGCAACTCACCTTCACGTGTCCACACAATTGTTCGGCTAACAACCACCATCTGAATTTAACTGGTCGTTTTGCCATATTGGTTTCTTTTTGCTTTTTTATCAGTAACTGTGCTATAGCAACTGTACAACTTACTGCAATATTAGGTTCGAACATTTTTTCTCATCCTCTGCTTCACCGCATTATGATACCATGTGTTATTCTGCTTGCGGAAGTAGCAGTGGTTATAACTTTTTTCATACCTCTATTAGTCTCTAAATGAACTTTTACTGCGTCTATCAGCTCAGTTTCAACTGTAATTCCACGGAGTACGCTACTATTCTTATAATAATGATACACACTCTCACAACACTCTATTATTATGATTATGATTATTATTACTGCTTTTATTATTATATTCGTATTTACACACTTACAACACACTCTCCTATTATTATCATTATAATTATTATCATTACTAATATTACTATAAAACTGGTAGCAAAGCATGACAGAAGAGTAATAAATTATACGATTGTAATTATGTAAAATAAGATGTAATGACAAAACATAACAGATATATATGTATATATATATATATATATATCAAGGATATCATTCTCAGAAGCTGTCAGTGTCGAAGAAAGCAACAAAGAAGCTTTCCGCGGCCAAA
>NW_027123592.1:17841-19019 GCF_001457755.1 Trypanosoma equiperdum | reverse complement strand
AAAAAGCGAGCTTCATTCATTGCGATTGCCGCCGTCGGTGACTTCCCTTATGGTCAGCTTTGTGAATAAGCAGAAATGGGCCGGCCTCCCCCTTAGCCCCATGAAACATATTTAAAACCAGGTCTCGTCCTGAACAAAGACCCCCAGTTTACTAGTTTTTTTACTACATGTCTTAGGAATTTTAAAGATTGTTCGCAGTCTGATTACCTTCTATGCTTTTCTATTGGTTATGATTCTGTTTTTTTGTACCTCGACAAACATTTAAAAACTCTCTTCATATCGATATCAGTCCTCTACTATCCATTCCCACTACTCATTGGCAACTCACCTTCACGTGTCCACACAATTGTTCGGCTAACAACCACCATCTGAATTTAACTGGTCGTTTTGCCATATTGGTTTCTTTTTGCTTTTTTATCAGCACCTATGCTATAGCAACTGTACAACTTGCTGCAATATTAGGTTCGAACATTTTTTTCTCATCCTCTGCTTCACCGCATTATGATACCATGTGTTGTTCTGCTTGCGGCAGTAGCAGTGGTTGTAACTCTTTTCATACCGCTATTAGTCTCCAAATGAACTTCTACTGCGTCTATCAGCTCAGTTTCAACTGTAATTCCACGGAGTACGCCACTATTCTTATAATAATGATACACGCTCACAGCACTCTCCTATGATAATAACAATAATAATAATAATTATTATTACTGCTCTTAATGTAATATTAGTATATGCACAGCCACACCACTTTCCTATCACCATTATTGTTACAACGCTAACTAATATTCATCAAATAAACAAAATAAACAAAATTAGAACATCACTCATTTTTCATACCTTATCTCTCTGTTACTTTACATCCATCGGCCACCTTCATACGAAGGTTTAAATAATAGCATATTTTCATCGAAAAGTGTGAAAATATAACAGAGTCGCAAAAATATAGGTAAAAAATTTTAAAACAGTAAGGCCGTAAAAACAGCAGTCATCAGAGCCAATTTCTTATTGACTAGAAAACTACCATTTCGGCATTTCTCTGTATCCTTGTCATCCTCACCATCTTTGCCCTTTCTGAAACCACAAACGGGTTTATCATCTTTTTTATCATTTTCACATTTGGCTTTGTCAGTGCCGTGTTTGGTGCACCTGTCTGAAGCAGGTTTTCTCATCTTTCTCTG
>NW_027123592.1:15657-17831 GCF_001457755.1 Trypanosoma equiperdum | reverse complement strand
TGTTTCTTGGTTTGCTTTTTCTGCTTCTTTTTGTTTGCCTCTCTCACTCAATGTGCATCTTTTTTCTCATTCTTTTGCTTCGGCGTCCCATTTGCAGGGTGGTTTGCACTCTGTGTTTTTGTTTATCCTATTGCATTTTTCTTCGGCTTCTTCTTGGTTTTGTTTATTGTTTTCTGCTGCTACTGCTGCACCTGGCGCTTTTTGGGATTGCTGCTGTATAGCCATTGCATTCAGCTGCAGGAGGTTTGTTAGGCTTTCATTGAGATTGGTTAATTGAATCTCTGCCTGCAAAGTAGTGCGTTGCTCATCCTTTAGTTCCTGTTGCTTTTGAGCTGCTTTATCAAGAGCACTTAGCCACGCTGGCTCACGTATTGTGTTTGCCGCACTCACAAACGTTACACACGGACCTGTCCCGCCAGTGTCAACGCCGTCGCAGTTGTCCGCTGCTGCTCCGTTGTTGACGTGCCCTATGTAGCCTACCGCTTAGCCGTTTCCTTTCGGTTCGTATAGCATCGCCCTAATCCTGCTTACGGCCTGTGCTATGTCTGGCGTTGCTGTGGAGCGGTCGTTATTGCCTGCCGCTTTGCAGTGTTCTTCTATCTGTGACCACGCTGCCAGCGGCTTGCCTGTGTCTGCGAAGTCCTGCGTTGCCGCCTGGGTTTTGTAGCACGCCGCTGCGTTGGCGCTGGAACTGTCCGAGGCGCAAAGACACGTTAGGGTTTCCGCTATTGAATTTTTGCTTGACGAGCTGCTTTTGAAGTTTGTGCCGCAGTGCGTTTCCCCGCTGCTGCCCTCGCCGGTCAGCTTTAGATTGCTTTTGTCCGCGCTGGGCCCGTATATTGCTTCCTCTAAGGCCTACTCGATTGCGGCGGCCGCGTCGGCTTTTTCTAAATAGTCTTTGGCTTGGTCCGCTAGAGTTTTCATTAGTTTAACAGTTTTGTTTATTTGCATGTGCAGTGGGCTCGCCGGCTGCGCCGCGAGCTTGAGTTTCTGTTTTTCTTCTGGAGCTAAATTTTTTAGGTAGTTGGCTGCCTCTTGACACTGTGCCTTTGAGCTTCCCTTGCACTTGTCAGGAATCTCAGAGTCCCCCGCCGCCGCGCTTCCTGATGTGGTTGTTTTGTCTGCCATTTTTGCAATTGCGGAGGGCTCGCTTAGAATTAAAGCTATGTGTTGTGTTCTAAGAGCCGCATCCTTCGCTGCCGCAGACGGCTTGTTCTTACTTTGGAGCTTTGTGGCAGCCAGCACCACGTTGTATAGCAGTCCAAATGTTTGTCTGTTTTCACCTTTGGTCGCGGCTGCCGCTTCAGTGGCTGCCGCGTACGTTATAAGCAGCAATGCTACCGCCACTGCCGCTTTAGTTGGCCTTTGGTCCAATCGCATCTCAGTTTGTGTCTAGTGCGTTTCTTTCAGCCTGGATCCGTAGGTAAAAGTGTGAGAAAGATGACGGTTGTTGGTTTTTCCGGCATGTTTTTGGAGTACTTCGCCTTTAAAAGCTTATGGTGAGCCAGCTGTTCTGGTGCTCGTTATTTTTGACAAAATAACTTCACCTTGGACGTTTTGGGACGTCTCTTCGGCTTAATAAATCCGGTGGTCCATTGGAATTGCGCCTCAGGTGAAGCCTTTGGTGCGGTTTCATTGTAATACTGTCGCAAACAATACGGTTGTCATTCACTTCCATAGATCGCATTAAAATTCTTTTCACATGCATTACATAATGACAATCTTGCAGATCCACTGTTAATAACCCCTCAATTTTCAATTTATTTATTATAACTTCCACGACCATAATATCTTCATTAAGTGCTCTAAAATCAATATATGTTTCAAAATTTCTGAATTTAATTTCTGACTTTACTAATTTTATCAAAAGCTCATAATCAACAATTTCCTTAACTACATCCCTTTATAGTGTGGAAGCATACCCAATGGTATGCCATGTAATTTCATTACTAAAATCTTTATAATATCCAACTGCTCTCCCCGTATTCAATTTTTCTGGTGGAAACACCTCCATACATTTTAGATACAATGGCACCTTCATGAAAATATCATCATCTGTTTTCATTATATAGGAAATAGTTAGTTTAAATATTTCAATTGCGAATTTAAACCACATGTATGTTTTTCTACTCACAGTGAGCTCTACCTCCCAACCCCAATTGCCAGCATCTCTA
>NW_027123592.1:14571-15647 GCF_001457755.1 Trypanosoma equiperdum | reverse complement strand
TTTATTTGTTGTTGGATTCACATCACAAACAGATAAAATAATAATATCCTGATTTAACTCTGACTCCTCTTCAACAACTTCTCTGAGTTCGAAATTGTTATTTGTATACTGCGGTGAAAGGGGATATACTATAAGCAACTTTCAAGTAAAATTATTTGCTTTCCTCGACACTTCAGGATAACTCCAACAGGTTTCTCTCTGCAAGTTTTTTCTTCTCAATCTCTCATCATTATCTATAAAAGGTATTCCAACTACAACCAAATAATCTCCAATTTTCTATATCCTCATCACATCTTGCGAAACAAATTGCATATACTCATCTTCAAAGATTTTTAACGAAATAGTTTCTCCTTCACCAAACAAGCTGTATAGCGACACAAGTAGATTAATACTCATAACAATAAAAGTTAAACAACATAGTTTTGCATAGATACATCTTATATAATTCATAAAATACTAATACCATACTAATGAAAACTTTAAATATCTTATAAAATTGTAGAAAAATTAAAACAAAAAAGTGAGTTTATTTACTAAGGTGTTTGGTAAAGTAAAAAGTGTTTGAAAATATAATTAATGGCTTTGTATTGATATGATATGGCTGTAACATGGTGTTAACTTCGGTGAAAGAAGCTTATCTTCCACCATTTATCTACTTTTTTGTTTTAAAAGATAGCTTCAGCCACATACAGGTCAGGTGTTGAATAAACAGTCTCTATTTCTATACATCTTTATGGTAATTTCAGTTGTGAGTCACTGATTCAATCAAATACAGTAAGAATGTTACTATTTTGCGTGTCAGCTACCACACCCATCTGGAACCTTCACGATTCTCCCATCATCATGGCTTTTTAACCATTTCTACACTTTGTTCTACCATCACCTCAGCGCTAGTAGCTATTCCGTTTCACTAGAATGTTTGACTTAACCTCCGCCTCTATTATTCAATAGTATGCTTTTGTGCATCACGTTGTTATACTACATATTTTTCTTCCTTTTCGTCATTATTAAAATTATTACTGCTTTTATTATAATATTCGTATAAATATACACTCACAACACTTTCCTATTATTAT
>NW_027123592.1:14187-14561 GCF_001457755.1 Trypanosoma equiperdum | reverse complement strand
TAGTAAACAATAACTAGTTAACGAAACTGAATCACAAAAGGAAAAACTAAGCACACCACACGCAGGGTTCTAAATAAATACCTTCTTTAAGTACGGAAGCGGAAAAGGTTGCTCGTTTGCAGCGCAGCAAACAGACAGCGTTCCTCTGCTGCATATAGAGCCGAACACCAGCAACTTTGCAGTTTACTTCACTTTTATTTGATTGATCCTTCATGAAAAACTATGTTTTCAACAACGGAACTAAAGAGCGACCCTAAAACACTGGGTATAACAACAAGCGTCAGCACCAAATGCGCAAAGGATACTTTTGGTGGTCCAACAAAAGCATGCCGAAGCTTTCGATGATAGCGACCGCCAATAGGTTAGTGTTTTGC
>NW_027123592.1:12826-14177 GCF_001457755.1 Trypanosoma equiperdum | reverse complement strand
AACACCAGCAACTTTGCAGTTTACTTCACTTTGATTTGATTGATCTTTCATGAAAACACTATGTTGCAAGCAACGGAATTAAAGAACGACCATAAAACACTGGCTATAACGACAAGCGACAGCAGTAAATGCGCATAATATACTTTTGGCGACCCAAAGAAAGCATACAAAAACTTCCAATAGTAGTGATTGCCAATAGGTTAGTGGTTTGTGAGAAAAGTAACACGGTGCAGAATTCACTAACAGGCATATTATTTATTTAAACAATAGCGACTCTTTCTTTAAGTTTACACAGACAGGTAAGCGACTGAAGACATGATTAATTTCATACTGGCGCTAGCGTTGTCGTTACGCAGTAGTATGTTTCGCTGCGAGGCCGCGGCAGCTGACGGACTCAACGCAGCGGATTTCGCAACACTGTGTGTTCTTGAAAGACAATCATCGGGAAAGCTGAGCGACACATATCCAAAATCGCGGTTCCAAGCACAACCATTGACGAAATAAGAGAAATTGTGGCGGCAACAACAAATGAGAAAAATATCACCAGCGTACCTGCAGGTAACAGCGCCAACGACGCGGCAGCCGCGGAAACCGCGTGCATACAAGAAAAAGAGAAAAAAGACGAGTGCAAAGCACAGTGGGCAAAGTGCCGCAGCGTCAAAAAAGCGGCAGCACAAAGAAATCCACCAAGATTCAAGCCGCTAACAGACAGCCAGCGGCTAAACCCAGTAGCAGCAGGATTCATCGCAGCTCTACACGAACTCGAAGACCAAGCAACTACATTCTATGGCCAGCTCGGGCAACACGCAAACAACGCAGCAAACCCAGAAAAATCTGCGGCGATAGCAAAGCTAACTAACGCCAAGTATGGCGATGGCAAAACAAGGGTAGAAGACGGTCCAAACGCCGGCCACGGCAAGAGCAGCAACAGAGGCAACGGCTGCAAAAGCCCAAATACAGGTACGAGTTTAGTACACGACTTCTTTTGTTTGTGTGTAACTGACACAACTAGCTCGGGAAGCAAAACATGTGGTTTCGCGGTTGCTAACTGCGACAGCGGCGCCTGGGAAGCCTGCAACGAGCAGAGCAAGACAGCAGCGTGGGCAACACTAGAAAGCAAATGCAAGGAAATATATAAAGGCAAAACGACAGCACAGCACATAAGGGCTGGACTAGCGGTATTCACAGGACGGCTACAAAGGGATGCAAGCGCCGACATCGGCACCAACGCTGCGGAATTCCAAGGACAAAGTCAAACGCAAGCCTGCAGAGCACCCGCAACAAAGGTTTGCTTAGACTAAAGCGCCGCATTCAAAGACACGATCCGGACAGCAGGAATATACTGCTACAG
>NW_027123592.1:8058-12816 GCF_001457755.1 Trypanosoma equiperdum | reverse complement strand
CAACTCGAGGCAGCTGCAGACGACCTAGACACTCGCAAAAGAACAAGCAGACCTCAAAACAGGAATAAAAGCTCTAGAAAATCTTAAACTTTAAGCACGACAGCTGTACAAGATTATCGCGGCCGCGCCAACAGCAACGGCAGTAGCGAGCTGAGCAAGCACCAATTCAAAAAACGACAACGAAGAAGAGAAACAAAAAGCATGTGAAAATATTAAAAAATTAACTGAGTGCAAAAATAATGTGAACTGCAAATGGAATAGACTGACAAGAGTGAAGGAGACTTCTGCAAAGCTAAAGAGTGAGAAGGAAAGACAATTCAAGAAACATATGGAACTTCAGGAGCCACAAAAGAAAATTTAAAGGGAAATCGGAGAAAGATTGCAAATCTCCGGATTGTAAGTGGGAAGAAAAAGAGTGGAAAGACTCGAGTTTTCTTGTAAATAATAAATTGGCTCCGAGTACAGCTGCTGCTTTTGAGAGTTCAATATTTTAATGATTCTTATATCTTAAGGATTTTGTTTACTTATATAGTATTTATGAAAATTGTACATCGACAAAATCTGATATATTTTAACACATTTTAAAACTTTTTCATAATGTGCCAATTTTTTGGAAAACTCAAAATTATGATATTTTGGTATAATTTTGACCTATGTGTCTAACTTAATAAGATAATATGGTATAATAAATGAGTGCTATTATGAAACTTTGTTATCTTACTTTGTTTATTTTATCTTACGGATATTAGTTTCAGTCATGAAAATAGCAGTAATAACACTAATGATGATGATAATAATAGGAGAGTATTTTGAGTCTTTATATACTAATATTATAATAAGAGTTGTGATGGCCAAGTACAAAAAACAGAATAGAGGTGGTTAAAACAGTAGCTTAATCTGAAACGGAACGTAGAGACAATCACATACAGTTTAGTCACCGGCGGATTGAAAAAAAGCAAAAACAGTTGCAAAACTATTACTGAAAGCAACGTTCAGTAGAAAAGATTTTCCTGTAATTCTGAATCAGTGACTATAATTTTTGAAAGTGTTTGTCAAAAAGGCTGTTTAGCGAATAGAAAAAAATAAATATAGTGTTTTCTTTGGGGTAAGTTCCTCAACCCTTGTGATTTATTGTCACAGAAGGGTTAAGCAACAGAATACAACAAGACAGAGTCGCAGCAGTACCAACATAAGTGTTATTGCATTAAAAGGTAGTGTAGCAGTAGCAAGCCTCGGTGGATCTTATACGTGGAAAATTTGAAAACATATGAGGTAGAACAATATTTTTTGTTTTTGTTGCATTTGAGATGGTATAGGTATAGAAATTCAGCTTGAATAGCAGAATTAGTAGATTATAAATGCGGTGTAGAAAAACAGAAAATTTAAGCTATTTTGACGAACAAGCGTGAAAAAACTGCGGATACTGACTATAAGCCGTTCTGTCGCAAAAAAGAAAACATTCAAAGCAAATTTAAACATTAAAGCAATCGTATTTTCAGGAAATGGTTTAGAATAGAAGCCCAGCTGACGACACAGGTTGTCTTCAGGAATCATCAGTTAACGAGAATTGAGACCTCAATAACACCATGCTAAAGCAAAAAGCGGTGTGAAGAAACAAAAAGAAGTTCCAACGCTTTATCTTTGTCGAACGGCAGACCATACAGCTCATAGCTTTAGAAAGCAAATGCCTTATAATTTAATAACTCCTATTAAATTGTAATTTAATCTTTAAAGCCAGTCGTAGCAACTTCCGGCAAACAGCACCCCAAGTAAAGTTTCCTGCTTCCTAACACGCAGCAATAGTCGCGGAAACGGATATGTTCCTATATTTAAAAACTACACAATATAACACATCCCCCGTCAATATAACCAACAGAAAATAAACGCCAACAACAGAAGGAGAAACGCGTAGGCAGAACACAGCAGGAGTAACTACGATGAATTGATCATTGACTCAGGTACATAGAATCGATGCAATAGCTGTTCTTTTTCTATACAGAAAAATGACCGGAACAGCAATCCATGAGGAAGGCAAGCAGATAAAACACGCATGCCACAGTGAAGCCCATTTGGAGTCAGCTTCAGACGCCTTACGCAAAGCCATGAAAACCTATGCTGATCAAATAGTGAAAGGCAGAAAACTGCAGTTACAGCTCTTAGTAGCCATCGCAATCAAGCAGGCATCAGCTGAAAAAAAATATTTAGCTCTACTTGAGGTTGTAACCTGCAAGGTTGCACAGGTAGCAGTAGTACACACTGGCGCGCTAGAATCTGTAACCAAAGGAGTATATGCAATCGCACAACTCAAGGGGACGCAAACAATGGCCTATGCATTCAGAAAACTTGAACTAAAAGACATAGGAAGCACACAAGCGGCAGCCCGCAACCCGCCAACAACGGGCGTGCGCATGCAATATACCCAAGTAGGAGTCGACGCAGACATATGTGCGGAAGGGGAAGCAGCAAACCGACAAGACAACGCTTCGAAAACGGTGGAAGGGGAAAGCTGACGCTGAAGCTGCATGCAGCAGAAGATGCCAGCGCCAAAACAAAAGCTGACGGGGCTTTTCTCTGCGGAAAAATCGGCAGAGCTATTACTGGGCGCTGCGCTGACTCCAAAGAAGCCAAATGACCTACTACATTCTAACACAAGGCCCAATAACGACATCCAATCTCGTGAAATACCAAAGATCCGGCGACGGGAGGGACGACTATGAAGCTGCAGCACCAAAAGCGACAGGTAAACTACCAAACCAGAAGTATGTAACAGCGCAGATAAAAACTGTAAAAGACGCTGAGATGGCGCTGAAAAGCCTGAAATTCAAAGCAGCTGACCTTAAAACGTTTTCAACTAAGACAACAACTGGGTCCAAGCAAGCCGCGGCGACTTCAATCAGCATGAAGTTAACAGCAGAACAGTTGTCCAATCTACCACACCACCTTGTTAATGCGATAAAAACAACGTTTGGAACAGATCAAGCCCACTACGACACCAAAATTTGGGACATACTAGCTGACATACCGATAGCCAAAGAAGCAACCGGCGCTGACGACGGCACAACTCTAAAGGCACTTGCAACGGAGAAACAACTAGGCGAGGCAGCAGCGTATATTTTAGCGAAAGCACCGGCAACGGCTGCACAACCAAACACAAATTGTGGCACTAATAGTGATGACAAACAACAGGAGAATTCTAAAACCGACAAATGCAAGGAAGACACCACAGAAAGAGAATGCAAAAGGGACACATATTGCGAATACAAAGAAGGAAAATGCAAACTTAAAGAGGGAGCGAAAGCGGAAGAAAAGAAAGTAGAGAAATGTGCAGGTGAATTGGAGGATTTCTGCGAGGACGCTACTGGTTGCAAATGTGAAGGCGAAACTTGCAATGATTCCAGTTTTCTAGACAACACGAAATTGGCTGTGAGTGTGGATGCTGCTTTTGTGGCCTTGATTTCTAAAAGAAATTTCTCCCCACAATTTTTCCTTTCTAAAATTTGATATATTTTAACACGTAAAGTCACCGGAAAAAGTGTGTGTTTGTTAAATTCTGATTCTATATATTTTTTGTTAACCGTTAAAAATTTCTCCCCTTTTTCCGTTGAATTTTTTTCCAGAAACCCAAGAAGGTAGGAAAAAATAGGGAGGTTAGGGATAAGTTTTATAGCAAACATTGTTAGCGTTAGAATTTTTAATTTTTTACCTTTTTCTAATTCTTTGAGAATTATAAATTTTTTGATTTTTGCGTATTTTGGCGCATCTTTTAAAATTTTTTACCTTCGCTTTCCTTCGGTTTTTGAAATATTTATGTTTTGCGTTATAGCGTTTTCAATTATTTTTGGGGTTTATTATTAATTTTTCTTTCTTTGTGATTGTCGCTGCGGGTGGCGGCTGCTAAGTTAAAATCGAAAAAAAGAAAGGAGGGATAGGGTTAGGGTTAGGGTTATTCTTGTTAAAATTAGGGTTTTATTTTTTAATTCGCCATTTTTTAATTTTTAGTGGTGTAAAGGCTTCTTTTTTGTGATGCGGACCCTAACCCTTATTTACCCAGAAGCCAATTCGTCTCTTTCTAAGTACCCCATGCTGCATGTTGAATCATCTCCGCCTTTCAGCTTTACCTTTTTTGCTTTTGGAAATTTCAGACCTGTATTTTGTGCTGAGAGTGACCTAATTTTTTTCTCTTTGTTTTTTCTAAACGCTGGCCTGCGGCCTATGGCGCTACGACGCGGCTTCTCTTTTTACGCTGACACGTGGCAGTTTTTCTGCACGAAACGATTTTCTTTTCAAGAGGTGCTAACCAAAAAATGTTAATATTTGGAAGTGGCAGAATATGGAGTTCAGCAGCTAAAGCCAACCGACTTAGTAGACTGGACCGGTCGTGGCGCGGCACAGCAACCTAGCCAAAGCAAGCGGAGGCGGCAAGCAGTTAACTCCAGTGTCAGCAGGGCAATGCAGGTACGTCGCCATTCCCCAAGAGATCCTGCAGCGCCAGTCAAAGATTTTAATGCATGACCCATAATCCCTACTGGCATAAATTCACTGCAAAAAACAACTAAGAAACACAGAAGTAGAGGAACAGAATAAATGCAAACTAAAAACACAACTTCAGAAGAATAACCAGAAGACAACTGCGACTATGACACAAAAACACAGGAATGCAAACCCACTAAGGAACAGAAAATACAGCAGCAGGAACAGGAGAGACAAGTGCCTGGGTAGATTTCAGTAAGCACCAAAGCCAGAAAGCTTATGAAGCGA
>NW_027123592.1:0-8048 GCF_001457755.1 Trypanosoma equiperdum | reverse complement strand
TGGAAAGCTTCCCAAGCCGGAGTGCCGCTCTTCCATTTTTCTTGTAAATAAGAAATTTTTCTGATAGCTACTGCTTTTATAAGTTTGGCAAATTTTTAAGAATTCTTGTCCAACTTTAAGAAATGTTTTATTTTCAAAGAGCTTGCTATATTTTGTTATATTTTAACATCTTTTGTCAAACTTTTGAAAATATTTTAAAAACTTAAGAGTTTGAAAAATCTGAAATTTTTTGTAAAATGCGTGTGGTACTGTCCTATGGATATAAATTACTATGATGATATGGTATGAAAGTGAGTGCTATTCTGAAATTTACCATTTAGGTTATATTTTAAAGATATTTGTTAGTGTTATAACAGCAGTAAAAAATAATAATGATTATTATAATAGAAGAGGGTAAGTAAAATAATAATTATTATATTTATTGGAGAGAATTGTGAGTGTGTATATACGAATATTATAATAAAATTTGTATTGAAAACTAAATGCACGGCTAAAATAGAAGCAGTTAAAACAATGGGAGGCGTAACACATGTGAGTAAATGTGAGAGAGAACAAGAGGAATATTATTAAAGGAAAGGCAGAACAGCAGAGACAGATGGTAAAGGAGATGGAATATCGGAAGTTTTAAACGCAAAAATGACTCTGGTCATAACCATACACAAGGAGATTATGGAGGGGATAATGGGACAGACACAGAGCTAGTTGGAAGGGGGAAATGGAGTTAGGACGTTATCCGGCTAACTGGAGACACGAAGAAGACTAAAAAGAAGGAAGGAAAATATGTAATAAAACAACAGAATAGGTGAAAAGGAACGACGGAGGGGAAAGTACAGGGAAAAGTAGTGGCTCTCTGTATTTTAAAAAATGGATAGATGCTACTATGGTGATGGATGCTTATGTGGTTTGAATTAGATTGAGTTTCCCAATTCTAAATAGTAGCTGCGTGCAGCTAAAGTTTTTAAAAATTAACAAAGCTTGCTTCCGGTGTGTGAGAAAACAAAAGAAACTCGACAGAAGGCACTGTTAGCACAAGCGCATTCTACAAAAAAAATATTTTCAAGCGGGTGCCAACGTGTGCGACATGCGCAGCCGGCAATTCGCAGAAACTGTAGCAACGTTCAGTTTTGATTCAGTAGGATATCCTTTTCTCTACAAAAACAACACAGAACAAAACTTTCAGGATACTTGTGCTTCCCACCTTAGCCATTATAGCTTCGGAATTCGTACCTTTTGGTGTCGAGGCTGCGGCGCTAAATAATTCAGCTGAGTTCGGGGTATTGTGCGCGATCTACGATTTGCATAACCAGAAAATGGCGGCGCCTCTGCTTTCAGCCTTTGAGACCGATGAAATCATGCTCAGTACGTTAGCGAATCTTACCATATCAGCAGCGACGAATTCGTATTTCACTAAAAGAGATGGCAAGTTCATCAACAAAGGGCGGCGAAATAGATACCAAGGAGCCAGAGAAGTGGACCATACGTGTTTAATCTGTAGTAGAAACGACTGAAGGGAACGCCAAGCCATATTTCCGGCTAAAAGCAGGGGTTGTACGTGACAGACCTAATGCCCAGATTAACCTTTACCTGACAGCAGCAATCGTCCTACAGACTCAATAAAAGTAGATGACTAGTGAACTAGCTGCAAAAGACAGCAGTGCTAAACGCAAAATAACAGAAGCAGCCTTCGGACCAGCAAAAACTGTCTCTGAAGCGACAAAATGTAACACAGAAGGTAAAAACCTTTGCGAGGCAAAAACGGAGGGTACCCGGATGTGGGATCTTCTGTAGCAGCACACTTAAATATGCCTGTACATACAGGCCGGTAACACCGCCAGTGCCGAAAGCAGAAATGGCCTCACTACAGAATTGGACACTGGGGGAAGAAAAGCTGGTGATACGAGCACAGTATGGTCAACAATAGACACAGCATGCAAGGCGATGGCAAAACCAAAACAACTAACACAGCACTTAATACACAACTTAATAGGAACTTTCTTTGCTCAAATCGGACGTAGCAACACAGTCTCGACAGAAGCTGACTACAATTTTACGCTGGGCAAGACGAACAGCGCAGCAGTAACCTCTTCAATGTGTGTGAAGTGCCACGCACAACTAGGCACATCCTGGAACGGAATACCATGAGTAAATACACTGCTAGAAGCAGCAGATGACTTAGAGGTGGCGACCTCAGCGGTAGCGGAGGCGTCTGAGCTTCAAATAGCTGTCAAAACACTGCAACACCAAGCGCGAGTAGCGTACATTGCAGGTTCATTCCACTCTGCACCAGCTGCGAACATACAGACCGCTAGCACTCAAACCACAGTAAGGATAGAAGAACGCAAAAAGCACAAGCCTAAAAAGACATGTGAAGAGAAGAACTGCAAATGGGAAGTGAATGATGAAAAAGGGGAATGCAAACCCAAAGAGAAAGAAAAGCAGAAAAACTAAGAAGATGAAGAAAACAAAAAAAACAGTAACCACAAACACCACAGGGAGCATTTCTGCTGTGATTCATAAAGATCCTATTTTTCTTGTAGTTTCGATTATCGGATGGATTTTGGATTTTGTTTCATTTTTATAAAATTTAAAAAATGTGTGGAAATTGCTATTTTTAGATAATTTGGTTAAATTTTATAACGTTTGATATATTTTAGCACTTTTTGATGAACATGCGCGAGTTGTTGAAAATCTTGAAGTTTTTTAAAAATTGTATTTTTAGTAAAATGTGTATGATTGTGGACCATGGGCACAAAGTAGAAGGGTGATAGAGTATGAAAACTGAGTGCTATTATTAATTTGTTTTAATATGGTTTATTTGGCTTATTTTATGGATATTCGTTAGTTTTGTGAGTGTGAATAACAATAAGAATGGTTGTTACGACCGAATGGACAGCCAAATTAGGACCACGTAAAAAAACTGTAAGGCTAATATAGAAGTGTGTGGGCAAGTAAAAGGAATATTATTAAAGGAAAAATAGACACAGAGAGGAAAGACGACTTGAAGATGCACTCCTCAAACAGAAACATTATGGTGGACATCATGATTTACCAGGAGGTGATGGAGATCTATACAAGGAAGAAATAAAGTGCAGTGTTAAAGCCAAATATAGGCTATTAAGAACACAAAAAAGCCGCGTATGTGGAAGTCAACTAGGTTCACCGTTGCATATATTCTATAAAAATCTGTTTGAAAAATGCATTATTTCCACTGAAGGCTCCATCATGGATACACAGTGATATAACACAAAAAATTTGGCTTATAAATGCAGTACGATTAGTCTAAAATTGTGGCTTTACATGCATAAACAAAATCAACAGGGAAAACCAAAGCAAACAGATAATGATTGATCCCAACATCGCATAAAGTGCTGATTGATACGGGTGTGCTGGGAACACTAGCACTTAGCGAAAGAATGTATAGAAATAGAGAGGAAAAGTCAGAAATAAAACTTTGTTGCGGTTAAAGAGAGATAAAAACAGTGGTCCTTATTATTTTGTATACTCAGACTATTGAAAACATTATTGGATGGAAGCAAGCATTTAGTTGTTTTCATGATTCAAGGAAATAGAGTTGTAATGATGAACATTAAGTGCGAGTTTAGTAAAATATAAACCTGGTACGGTATAGAAGAGCAGTAACATCTATTTTGACTGAGAAAAGCCGGAAAAAGCAGTAATATCCCATAAATACTTCGATCTCTTGCAGTTTTCTGTAACAAACAGTCTCAGAAAGAGCCTTTCGTAGCAGAAAACCACAGGGCCAATTAACAAAAAAGGATAAATACAAACATTTAAATTCTAAATAGAGGAATTGTCTAGTGAAAGACAAGCATCTGCAAGTTCTTCAAGCTTATATGGCCCATGAGTCGAGCGAAAATTGAAAAACATAGGATACGAACCTGAATTGGAGTGATGACTAGGAGCGCGGAATGCAAACAAACTTAGTTTTGAAATATGACTATCAGTCATGAAAGCCTAAATAAAAGCCATTTTTTACACAAAAGAGGATATATGCAGAAAATGAGATGTTTCTGGCTAATATTTTAAAGCTTACAGCTCTGTTCGGCGTAGCGGTCTTGAACCAACAAAAACTGCTGGCGAGACTGACTATGAGTTTCTTACAACAGATGTACCTAAACAGCAATTACGGACTGCTTGCGGCAGCAGTCAGAGGGAGAAGGAGGCATATTTGTTCAGTGCATTGACTTCGAGATAGCAATCAAAGTCTCTGATGCGATTTTTCAGCTGACAGCACACAAATATTTTATGTTTCTAGCATTGTAACCTGCAATTACGACAGACCAACAAGCAAATAGACTGTAAAGGGAGTAACACACGATGCTAGTCGTATTGCTTGGAATCATTTTTTTCAGCCAGCAGGGCCAGCCAGCGCCTGTAGACAACGCGAAAGCGTTTTCAACTGTGTGTGCAATATACAAATTGGTAGCATCCGGAACCAACGATAGTGCCTTCGCAGACCAAGAAGAGACGCCCGTAGGACCTGACATAGACGATTTACTAATAGTCACGCTACCAACCGTTAACTTTACGCAAAAGAACTACTCAACATACGCAGAAAAAGACTGGGCGCAGAAGAAGGACGAGCTTCTCAAAGCCGATCCGCAGACCGGCGAAACCCGTTTCAGAAGAACAGGTACGGACGAGCAGCGCAGCACAGTACACGCAACGATAGCGAAGATCAAGGGCAGCCGTGATTCTGCGGCCAGGCGAATTACCGACAACAAAGAAATGATAAATGCGCTCCTGGCAACCGCAAGAACGAAGCTCAATGAAGCAAAAACCGGCACTGCCAACGGCGAAGTGCAAAAAGACACGACCTTCAATACGCGGGCAAAAATGTTCCAGTCGACAGCCTCAAACAAAGACCAAGGAGCCAACATCGCCGCAGTCCTAACTTGCCTTTGTTCAAGTACAGGAGCCAGCGATCTATGTTGGTCAGGAGGGACCACAAGCACGTACGGACAGGCAAGCAGCAGCCCAACCACCAGCAACGCCGAAACAGCGTTTAACGCCATCATACAACAGTGCAAACAACCAACAGCCCCCACATATGTCACGCCTGAAAATATCGAAACAGCAGTTGCTTCCGTCGGGAGCGCCTTTGCCAACTCGGCAGCGACCAATACCGCCAACGAGAAGTATCTGGGTGGCGAATCGACGGCCAACAGCTGCAACGGAGAGGATGCAGCAAGTGCATGCGTAGACTACACAAACGTAATAGCCAACCATGACATCAGCAAGATCGCATGGGTCTCCAGACTACTAGAAGCAGCCAAACTAATAAGAGAAGCCGAAGCAAGAAAAAAGCAGTTGGCCCCTGACAAAACCTTACTACACAGCCTTATTGGCCAAGCATGGGCAGCATACAGTGGTCTAGCACAAACAGCAAACCAACCGATGGCAACGCCAAGCAAGCAGCCGTCGGGCGCCGATTGCAACGCACACCAATCGAGCGAAAAATGCAAAGACCCCTGCAAATGGGAAGAGAATGCCGCTGACAAAAGCAAAGGAACATGCAAACTTAAAGATGGAGAAGGACAGACAAACCAAGCAGCAGCCACTGGAGGAGACAAAAAAGAGGACAAATGTACAGGAAAATTGGAACCAGAATGCGGCAAGGCTCCTGAATGCAAATGGAAAAACAATTCTTGCAAAGATTCCAGTTTTCTCGTCAATAATACATCTGCTTTGATGGATGCTGCCTTTATGAGTTGGGTATCATTTTAGCATTTTAAGTATTCTTTTCCCAATTTTATTAAATTTTTCAATTTTCATTTATTTTGCTAAATTTACTAACATTAATCTATTTTAAAAATATTTTATGAAAATATGCAAATTTGCGAAGATTCTGAGAATTAAAAAAATATGAATATCTTGTAACTGTACATGTATATACTCTATGTGTGTAAAGTAGTAGGGTGATAGAATAAAAAAAATGAGTGCTACTCTAATTTTATATTTTATGAATATCAGTTATGGTAATAATAATAATAATGATAATAATAATAGCATAGTGTTGTAAGTGTATATATACTAATGTTATGAAAGGAAGTGCATATAAACGAAGAAATAAAGAAGGGAGAATTTCTTAGTTTCAAGCACAAAGATGATGGTGGATCATCATACACAACAATGTGGTAAATAGATATATGAGAAAGAGACAGAATGCAGTGTCCAAATAAAGTATGTCAGCTACGTCATTGCCAGAAAGAACAACAGAGAAAGAAAATTATGAGACAAAATACGAAACTAAATGACAGAATACACGGTATCACAACAAAGAAAGTAACACATGAGGAATACAGAAAGTAGCCGATGATGTTACGTATTTCATTCAAAAATGGCCAAATGTAGAAGCAGAAGCAGCTTTATTGATTGGGACTGTAAATTTTAACATGATTGAGAATCATAATATCCAACTGTGATTAAGAGACTGAGGAAGGAAAAGGAAAAAGAGGAGTGAGTTATGTAACTGTAAAGTTATTTCAAATTTTTGATTTCATATGTAATACTAATGGAAAAAGTTTGTTGGAAATAATATAATAATATCAGGAGATTATTTTAATACTAAGACAAGTATTTGTGTACTGTGGAGAGAAAAGAAAGATAATAAACACAGAAACTTCTTAAAATAGCGCATATTACAACTAATATAAGAGGTTTATTAAGTAGAGAGAAGTAGCGGTGAATCGCTAACAATACCTTTTTGATATAGCGGTACCAGATAGCCTGCATTTAGTGACAAAGTACTACATATTAGGAGCAAGACAGGTAATTGTTTAATGACAATGGTAAAGAAGTCTAAACAGACGAAAAATTTGAAAGTTGACTCTAAATTACCGACAATAAAGCTGCGCCGAAATACAGTTGGATCGAATGTGGAGTGGGAATAATATGCCAATCATGTACACAGGTGAAAACGGATAAACTTGTTTATTCCAACTCAAAGTCTAGTATGTGAGTTAGCGACATATAGAACCTATTTGAGTCCATAAATGAAAAATGTTTTATATAAATATCTTTAATTGTATAGGTTGGAATTAAGAGTGCGTTTTCTTCGGCGGTAATGCATGCTTTTTGACAAGTTTGTAAAAACACTCAGACAACTCGGAAATAAAATCAAACCTTAACGGCAAAACAAGCAGAAGCGAAAATAAGTAAAAAACAAAGAAAACTCCAAAAAAATCGCAACAGAATTTAACAGTCTGCATCACAACGATAATTCAGAGGCGATTCCTGTCCAAGGTTTCCCACAATAACTCAGCACGATCCAATAACTGCGAAACAAAAAAGCTGTACACGTCAAAAGATGGAAAAAGTTCAGTATCAAGCGCAGTGACCGTCGCTGTATAACAAAGCAAATACCAACTAAACTTGACAAGACAACTGAATCACCGGAAACACGCTATTTAACTCCGAGAACATGCTAGAAAGTAACCGAGTGATGGTCAGAGACAAGTCCCTAAACAAAAACAACATACTTTCCCCACCCTTATCAATCTGCATTTTTTCAAACCACAACCAAATAAATAAAACACCAATACCAACAACTCGTAGATGCAAAAAGCAGCGATCTTGGCTGTAGCGTTATTCGCAGCAGCTGAGACACTACCAAGACAAGCAACCGCTGTAAATGCTGGACACAACATCGCGTACGGCGCTATACTTTTCCAAGCCCTTCCACTAGGTGATGACCATGTAACATTCAAAACTCCACTCGCTTACATACCGAATCCGCCACTAGAAATCTGCAAATTAAACATGTCGTTAGCGGACCCAGCGTTGCGCAAGAGGTTCGAACCAGAGCCCGACGGAATAAAAGAGAAGGCTAAACCAAAGCGGACAGAAAACTTTCCGATAGAAAGGGAAGACAAATCGAACGTCTTGGCCGATGCATAAAAGGCACTACAGACCGACAACGAAGAGACCAAACTCAAAGAGCGGCTGCGCCTTCAGCACGTTGACGAGGCGAAAAAGATCCAAATCCGCACCGAGGTGCTGATCTCTTTCCTTGAGATAGCCCGGCG
>NW_027124059.1:613-1918 GCF_001457755.1 Trypanosoma equiperdum | reverse complement strand
CGTTGCTTTCTATAGAAGGGGTGGCCCCGCCGTTCTTTCTTACAATCCGTCGTATTCACCCATTTCTTCTTATTGCACAATTGCAGTACTTTTAATTTCTTCTTTTACCCTTCCATTTTTTGGCCACCATTCATATTATTATATTAGTCTATACATATTGAACACCCACTCCTATAATCATTACAATTATCCATAAAATAAAAAATATAAACAAAACAGATAAATTAGGATATTTCTGAATAACACTCTTTTTTGTATCACATTAGTCTATTAGTTTGCACTATATGTTACTTTTACACTATATTTTTTATATTTTACACAAATTCACTAATTTTCACATTTTTAAAAGGTTTTATTAAAATGTTAAAATGTATCAAGGTTTAGAATATTTAAAAATTTACTGGAAATAGATAATTTTGCAATTTCCAGTAAATTTCTTAAAATTGAGCAAAAAATTTTAAAAACTTAATTATAGAAGCAAAAAATCGAACAAAAGAGGTTTTTTTAGTTACAGCAGAATTGCTTCCTGTGGTGTTTGTTGTTTTACCTTCTTTTCCTCCTTTCTCTTTTGACACGAATGTTTCACCTTTTAATTTACACCCATCTTCTGTTTTGCAGTTTTCTTTGTCTGTTATTGATTCGCATTTCTTCTTTTGCGAATCTGTCTTTTCTGCCGCCTCCGTGTTTGCTGGTGTTTTGATATTCCTTGCCAAGTTTCTAGCTGTTAGGTATGCGCTGACTTTTCCTACTTGGTCTCCTTTCGCAATATTTAACAGTGTATCGGTTACGTCTATTGTATCCACTTTTATGTTTTTCTTGTCGGTGTTAATGTCGTTTTTGTATTGCTTGTCGAATGTGTTTTTGTCCTTTGCAAATGTATCTTCTATCAATCGCTTTTTTTCTTCTTGTGAGAGGTCTGATATTTTCTTAGCTATACCATGTGCTGTCGCGGCGGCGATAAGAGCGGCTGTTTCTTCTTGTAGGCTTTCTATTGTCACGTCGGCGATGGTCTTTGTCGCCGGTGGCGTGTGAGTGACGGCTGCACACACGACGTGCAACAAGTACTCCGGCGTGCGTGTTGCCCACTCTTTGTTTAGATTTCGTTCCTTGCATTTGTCTCGTGTTTCTGGGTTATCGAAGAGCGCCGTCTTTGCTAGAGTAACCGTTGCTTCCCCAATCGTCAAGGTGGCGCCTAGAATGTTCGTCGCCGAGTCTGCAGCTGTGCTGGTTTCGGTGCAGTACCCGTTGGTGCTTGACGCTGAGCTGTATGAGCCCGCGGTGCCTTGCGATTGCGCGCTTACTGTT
>NW_027124059.1:0-512 GCF_001457755.1 Trypanosoma equiperdum | reverse complement strand
TGGTGTGTGCCGGCCTTTGGCGTGCCTTGGCTTGCTTGGTAGCTGCTGGTCGCCGGCCTCGCTGCCGCCTGCATATGTTTTTGACGTAATACGTATAATTGTGCCGCGCGGTCTCGAAGTGCCACTATTGCCGGCGTGATCTTTGCGTCTGCCTCCCCTGCTGCTTTAATTTTTGTCAGCGCATAAGTTTCAGCTATTGCAGTGAGTGCTTGGTGTCCTAGTTGTTTGTTGCTGTCTGAGCTGTAAAGAGCTGCAAGCCTGTGTGCGGCTGCCAGATCAGCCTCGGTTGCTGCTGCTCTGTATGCCGAATTAACCGCGGTTTGGAGTTTGTTTGCTAGTACTGTGTTGTATTGAAGCTCATGGCAAATGGTTCTCGAGGCTTGCGTCGCCTCATCCTCACCAGACGTTACAGCTGCTTTAGCTGCGCTAACTGTAAATACAAATATGGTTGCTGCTTAAATTTTCCATTTGAGGGCTGACATTTTGTGATTTCACTCCCTGTCGTCGCTAAG
>NW_027123010.1:1970-4476 GCF_001457755.1 Trypanosoma equiperdum | reverse complement strand
TGCAAATTGAATACGACAGCAGTAGAACAACAAGAAACCCAAGCAGAAAAGGGAGAAACACAAACTGTAAACTGTGGACAATATACTGAAAAAAGAAATGTGAGACCGAGAATGCAGGACTCACCGCAGGAGAAAAACCTAAATTGAATGGACAGACAACGCTTCGAGAATTCCAGTTTCCTCGTCAATCAGAAATTGGATATGAGTATGGTTGCTGCTTTTGTGGCCTTGCTGTTCTAAAAAATTCCCTCTTTCTAAAACAATTTGCTGTTTGATATATTTTAACATCTGTTAATGAAAAGGTGCAATTTTATGAGAATACAAACATTTTCGTATGATATTGGCATACGGTGTCGAAGTAGTAAGGTAATAATGCATGAAAAATTAGTAAAATTCTAACTTGATTTGTTAAGTTCGTTGGATATTAGCTACGAATGTATTAGTAATATAAATAATAATAGGATAGTGTTGTGAGTGTGTATATGCGAATATTATAATAATAGCAATAATAATAACGTAATAATAATGATAAGAGCAGTAATGATAATGATGATAATAATAGGAAAGAGTGTTGTGAGTGTGTGTATATACGAATATTATGATTATAGTGCTGAAGGCCTCATGGACTGCGCAAAAACGAACACTTGAAAGGTGGAATGAGTGCAATTTGTTTAAGTTAGTAAAACAGAATGAGGAATATTCTTATTGCGGGAAACGGACAAAGAAAAAAATGGGGATGAATTATACGCATTGTCTAACACTAACATGATGATAAAGGTAGTCACACACACAAGAAGATGATAGTGGTGACAATGAGTGAGAACAGAGGTTGTTTTGGAGGGCAGATGGAGTCACTACATGATGTGCAAGAGCAATTTTTGACGGCAAAAAATCCGGAATTAGTAAAAAGAAAGCTCGACAAAGGAGTGAAGAAGAGGGGTGAATAATATATAAGAAGGATGCGATGTTGTTCCATATTTCTCAAAGAAACGGACGTGTGCTGCCAAGGTGGAAATTTTAACATCTGTGGGTTTTTACTCTAATAACGGATCCTTGTGTTAAGCAGCTAAGAAATAGCGCAATAATTTCCTGCTTCTGAAGTGAAGAGGCCATGCAGCTTCACAGTTAAGATTTAAAGGGATTTTGATTTACGGCGTGTTTCCAAAGCTTCTAACGGACAAGTAGAGAATATAAAACAAAAACAAGCTGTAGGCTTACTTGAAAGGGCAAATAGTTACCAGAAAGGATTTAAGCCTCCAGAAAAATGGCGGTAACGGTGTTAGCCAAGGAAGTTACCAAGACTTTCTTCTTTGTGGCAATGCTTCTGTTGTCGACCCCGGCAACGACAACGAAAGACAAGAGCCTAGCAGCAGCTACTTGGCAGCCTTTGTGCGCGATTTCAAACGAACTTGCAAAGGTACCGAACAAAGTGGCACAAATAATAAGCAACATACACGCCAACATAGAATACACCCAAATACAAGCGCTAAAAATGAGCATTTATGCGGAACGACACTCAGGGACAAAGGACGGTCAACGCGGCAGCTTACTAGCTGCGCTTTATGCAAAAATGGCAGAAACCTTTATGACGAAGCTTAAATCAGCCAACATCAACAAGCTACTAGCGGCAACCAAAGCCGCTGGGTATATGAAAGGCCGCCTTGACGAATTTCTAGACATAGCGGTACAAGCAAAAGCAGACGGTGCCGGCACGAATTGCCTACAAGACGCGACACGGGACGACACCAACCTGCAGATCAAGGTTGGCAGCATACAACACTGTTCATTCCAACTGAGCGATATCGACAGCACCAAAGCGGATCTGACGCACATCACAGCAAAAGGCTTTACTGGCGTTAAGGACGCAGCAGGAGACGGCTCTGGCAAATTACAACACACAGACAGCTGCGTCCTTTTATCCCAAACGAGTCCAACACTAGCTGGGGCGGCGAACTTAGCCGGCAATATCGGATTCGCGGCAGGCTATTTCAAGATAACAAGCAGCGACGGCAATGTAGACGCTGCCAGCCTCAGCGACATGACAACCGGCACCGGTGCGGCGGCCAAGATCTGGAAGCAGGCACACAACGCGATAACCCACATCGTAACAGCCACTGGAACAGAAGGCAGAATCAGCAACGAAACATTAGGAAGCAGCAGTGAATTAGTAGAAGCAACCAAGCAAGTATACGGCATAATTGGCGACAGCGACAACGCCAAAGCAACCACAAAACTCAAAGAAATATTCGGCAATAGCGTAACGGAAGCAGTAAAAACAACCCTGGAAGCTGTCGACAAAACGCAAATTAGTGAACACAAGCCCCTTGTCGAGACAGCAAAGACACTTAGCCAGATCAACAACATAGACGTGTTGACAGCAATCCTGACCGTCGAGGTAAACAAAGCCAGCGCCACTCTAACCGCGGCACAAAGCAAAAAATGCCCCGAGGTACCAGACCAGATAAAATCGAAGACAAAAGAATGCGAAGCAATAGAGAGAGCAGAT
>NW_027123010.1:1094-1960 GCF_001457755.1 Trypanosoma equiperdum | reverse complement strand
GTGACAAAAAGTGCAAATTCAATGAAACAAAACCCCCAAAAAGTGGTGTCCCTGGAACACAAGCTCAAACTGGAGGGGCTACAACTGTAAAATGCTCCGATCATAAAGACCAGCAAACCTGTGAGGACCAAAACAAGGATGGCAAAAAACATTGTGGATGGATCGACAACACATCCAAGGAATCGAGTTTTCTCTTCAATAAGAAATTTTCTACAATAGCTGCTTTTTAGGGTTTGATAAAATTTTACAATTCCAGAACTTTGAGAATTTTTGTTCAATTGTATGAAAACAGTGAAAATATGAACAATATGAATTTTTTGTATGAAACTTACCTGTGGTTTAAAGTAGTACAGTTATAGTGTATGAGAAGTGAGTACTATTCTAACTTTTCTAATTTGATTTATGAATATTAGGAGTTAAAAATAATAATGAAAAATATTATATAATGATAGGAGTGTGTTGTGAGTGTGTATATGCGAATATTATAATAAAACTGTTAGTGGAGAACAAGTGGAACTATAAAAGAGAAGTAGTGAAAGCAACGATAATGACGGAGAGGAACTGACAGGCAAGTACCAGAAATTTAGCCAACGCCGGGTGATATAAACGGAAAATTTGTTGAAAACCATGTACTAACAGCAGTGTTAACATGAGAATATACTTTGGCAGTGCTATAACCTGAAAATGTTGGAAAAATTATGGTGTGTAAAAAGTAGAGGTCTGAAGCGAAATGAGAATATGTGTCTGTTCGGCGTAATTTTACCAACCCATGAAGGTTATTGCTGACACCAGCTGTATACAATAGAGCGCGTCAATACATACGAGAAAAAGCGCCAATAAAGTCTATGTTGAATCGGAAGATATTT
>NW_027123010.1:875-1084 GCF_001457755.1 Trypanosoma equiperdum | reverse complement strand
AAGTGAGCATCTGACTGTAACTTAAAAGAGAGGATTAGGCAACTAGAAGCTTTACCTAAGCATTACTTTCTCTTCGTTGCATATTTTTGACTAATTACATCTGCAGGACAGAAAGAAGATCCAGAATAGTGCAGAAAAAATAGTACAAATGGAGGAAACACAAAAATTCATATTACAAACTGGAGGAACATATAGAAAAATAGAGACAT
>NW_027123010.1:521-865 GCF_001457755.1 Trypanosoma equiperdum | reverse complement strand
GGAGAAAACACAAGAATTCATATTACAAATTGGAGGAACATATAAAAAAATAGAGACAGAAACTCCTCTTAAGCTCTCAGAATATTCGTGCATAAAGTGGAGAGTGATAGGATAACAACATAAAAATGAATTCGCTGCACGTCCATGGTCTTTTATTGCGAGAGAACTTCATAGAGGAGATGGTACTCTCGAAAAAAAACGCGAAACAAAGCCACATTTTACACAAAATTAGGTGATTCTGATTCATAAATAGCTGCGGCTGTGATTTTTATGGATTATGAAGACTCCTTCAATTAAGAGCCAAGTTTATGTATCAGCGGTTCATTAAATCTGGAGCTTTAGAA
>NW_027123010.1:0-474 GCF_001457755.1 Trypanosoma equiperdum | reverse complement strand
TTAGAAATCCAGACTTCCCAAGTTGTAAAACCGTCAAGAGCAAAAGAGCACCAAATAGCAACGTGGTAACAACAACCCAGACCGAAAGAAATAGTGTGGCGGCCGAAACCTCCCTGAGGGCAAACGGTGTATTAAAGACATCAAATGTATATTTCATTTCACGGATAAGACATTTTAACCAACGATGGAAAACCAACCAATAACTGTAAAAGTAAAGACCAAAAGAGTTGGTGGCTACGGAATCGATGGCTTGAAAGGGTTTATTTACTGTTTTTCTACCACTGAGGTCCCGTAAATCCGCTTAAGAAACCACAAGCAGGTAGCTTTCGGATTTCATTTCCGTGTTGTGGCAGGGCTATATGGATCCAAGGCAGCCTTACCCACGCCCAATCCACCAAACTTATTCATGAAAAATTCCAAACGTACAGCAAGCACAAAAAACATCTCCATTCACTCATATCAATAGATAAAGGC
>NW_027123593.1:1656-2582 GCF_001457755.1 Trypanosoma equiperdum | reverse complement strand
TTTAACCTTGCCATTTGGAGCCGTTGTGGTACAGGCAGTGTCTGTTGAGCTGATGGAACTTGGTGAAGCACAGAAGATCTGGTTGTTGTTTACGGTTGCCAGAGTAGCTGCAGCGTCACCGAGAAAAAGTGTTTTCATCTACGTTGCGATATTTGTTGATTTTATTAGTGTGCTCAATGGTTCCTGTGCCTGTGCTAGTGTTGCTAACTCGGCTGCTGTGTCGGATATCACGGCTAGTTCAGCCTTGGCGGCCCGAAGTTGGGCTGGTGATAGTTGCGAGTAGTGCTTTTCCGTGGCTTTCGGTTTTCCAGGAGTGTCCTCGAGGCTTTTAATGGCTTCGCTCCAGTCATCCCACATTTTGTCCCAGTCTGCCTGCGCTGCGCCTTCTTTGGGCTTTTTTGCTGCCCATTTAGTTGGTGTTGTGCTTTCGGCGAATAATTGTTTCCATGTGTCGTCTGCAACGCTCATATTCCGCTTGATTATCTCCTTGTACTCTGCTGTCTTTGCTGTTAGCGCCGCTGGGACATCTGGTGCATTTTGTAACAAGCGCGCTAGGTCGCACAACGCTGCGAAAACTTCGGCGTTTTGACCGTTGTGGACATTGCCGCCTCTGGCTGCCGTTGTTGTAAAAGCAATCAGGACACCTATAGAAAAATAGTTCATATAGTTATGTCTATCTTCTCCGTCTGTTTTGTCGTCCTCCTGTGGATTGATTTCGTTAATGTGGCGATAAGAAGATAGGAAACGGTTGTTGACAATTTTTGGAATTACGCTTATGGCCGAGTCGCACACTTTATTGCACACCTAAGAGCAAACCCTACTAGTCAGTTATGGCATTTTTTTGCATTTCTACCACTGCAAAATTTAGCAAAAAAAATGCTCCTATTATTCCTGGCTGTGCTAGCTTGCTACTTACGTACCGTCCA
>NW_027123593.1:1400-1646 GCF_001457755.1 Trypanosoma equiperdum | reverse complement strand
ATTTTTGGAATTATGCTTATGGCTGAGTCGCACACTTTATTGCACACCTAAGAACAAACCCTACTAGTCAGTTGTGGAATTTTTTCCATTTCTACCACTGCAAAATTTAACATAATATAATACTTCTATTATTCCTGGCTGTGCTAGCTTACTACTTTTGTACCGTTTGCTGCTAATGCTTTCTTTCGAATGTACGCAAGATCTTCTCTGTGGATTCTGTATATGCGTGTTTCTAGACCTCTGGTA
>NW_027123593.1:1071-1390 GCF_001457755.1 Trypanosoma equiperdum | reverse complement strand
TCTTTCGAATGTACGCAAGATCTTCTCTGTGGCTTCTGTATATGCGTATGCCCCCACTTCTGGTGTTCTTTTGAACACTTCTAGTGCACGATGAGCAATGCACAGTACAAACCTCAGTATATGTTTAACTCATTGATGCATAAAACATGTTATTTCGTTTCTGATTTTCTGTTGTTGTGCGATTATTTTGCCTGCTTCCTAGCTTTTTCTCTGTGCTTTCTTAAAAACTCTTGAATTAATGCCGATACTATTCGTGGAAAAAGTCTCTATAGATAAGCTGGAGTCCGCTTTTTTCCTTAGGTGGTTTGTTTGCTCCAAT
>NW_027123593.1:317-1061 GCF_001457755.1 Trypanosoma equiperdum | reverse complement strand
TTCTTAAAAACTCTTGAATTAATGCCGATGCTGTTCTTGGTGAAAGTGGCTATTGATAAGCTGGAGTTCGCTTTATTTCCTTAAGTGGTTTGTTTTCTCCAATTTTTGGCTTTATTGTCGTGTGCTTTTCGCCTTTAGATTGCAATCTAAACGATGGTGGTTCCTCCACACGGTTGCACTCCTATCGATTCTTTGTCAATTAAACATACAAAAGCCTCTAATGGAATTTAATGCTTATGAGAAATATCTGGAGTTTGGTCGGCTCTGACTGCTAGATCGGTTCCACCAGTGTTGTATAGTTAGCTTGTTTCAAATCCACCAAATCATGCATTTACGATTGCTTGTAACACTTTTGTATATTTAAGTCTAGAAAACATGATTATCTTTTTTTAAATAGTAACTCTGGAAATGAAACTCGGTTTATTAATGCCAGTAAATATCGCCGTTTTATATACCTTGTGGTGCAATAGAGGTTATATTTATTTATTATTTAAAGGTGTTCTTTTGCTTGTTGCTAAACATTATAAATTTACAGGTATTGGGGAGTTTTGTCACATAATTTTGTGCAAGCATCAGATTTTTGTGTTAGATATAATTTTTTACTTCGATAATTTGAACTACAAAAAGTACTTTTATATGAGGTTCATGGCCTGTGCCAGTTTAATTCTCTGTAACAGATTGATTGCTGTTCATTATAGTGCCTTGGGTAAAAATAATACATTATTAGAAGAGTTATTTCTATCG
>NW_027123593.1:0-249 GCF_001457755.1 Trypanosoma equiperdum | reverse complement strand
ATCTCTTTGTGTATAATGATACCCGGCGTAATTTTTTGTGTTTGAAGTTGCACATCTTCTATATACCCCTGTAACTTCCTCTCCTTCTTTTCATAATATTCCTTTTACTGTCAATCTATCATAGTAACCTACCTACACTTACTCTCTTTAAACACACTTGTTATTGTTTAAAGTTCTTTAATTTTTGTTGTCTAACCGTTCTGCTACATTGCTCATTTTATAATATTCGTATATGCACACTTACAACAC
>NW_027123027.1:5595-6320 GCF_001457755.1 Trypanosoma equiperdum | reverse complement strand
GGCTTCTCGCCCCATCTGCTGTATTCCGTTCAAATGCGGAACTACGACAAAAATTATAGGGAGTATGTTAGGAATGAATAAAAAAGGGAGACTCTGCCACGGTCGCCAGACCGATAGCATCTCAGGGCTCTACGGTGATGGCTGATGGACGCGCCAGTGGGGGGAAACTCTCACGAAGGCACGAAGAAAGTTTCGAAAAAAAAAACTGCCGCCGCTGCTGATGCTAGTGCTGATGCTTTCTGCGCCACAGCGCATGCGGTTGTTAAAGCATTGAGTTTGTGTACACCGGCCGCGTGTACCTTCGCTAGAAAGTCGGACAGTTTGCAGAGGTTAGCCATAGAAGCGCTTTTCACTGCGTTATTACTGGCACCGGCTTGCAGTACTGTTTGATACCGCAACAAAAGAAGGGAACAGATCGCCTGCATTAGCTGTTTAGGTTTTGACATGGCCTTTGGTTTGCTGCTGTGAGGGGACTTTAAAATGATGAAGTTTTTTTTGCCATGGATTGTTGAGCTAGTGCTGGTAGATTTTTGTGTATATTGCGGTTTTATATTTGATAAGAGTGCTATTAGTTTCAAATACTCTCCCCCCAAAAAACAAACTTGTCGGTCCATCCTGGCCTACATTCTATATTTAAACTCTATACCAAATCCTTTCAAACTCTCAAACGGACATCTCACGTCACTATGTTAACTCCTTCAGCAGTGGCGATGCAGCTTAATACC
>NW_027123027.1:1920-5585 GCF_001457755.1 Trypanosoma equiperdum | reverse complement strand
ACGAAGGCACGAAGAAAATTTCAAAAAAAATTCTTGCGCTTTGTTTGATGCAACTTCGGTTTTTCTTTCGATGTGGTTGATCGTTGACCTGATATAAAACTCTTCGTCACATGGGCCGCCGATTGCTGCTGCCGCCGGGTCGTTGGTGACTGCTGCTGCTGATCGTTTAGAGAAAGTTGCTGCTTCTAGTAGAGAAAGTAGGCGTGCCTTCATTGTTGTTGACTGTGTGGGTGAGGTTTGCCTACATATGTCTCTAGAGATGTGTTTTGAGAGAAAATTATTTGTGACAGCGCTGCTGCGGTGCGAAGGTGGAATATGTTTAGTCAACTCTGTTGTTTTTTGAATAAAAGCTGGCATTTCTATTTTTTCAGTCTGAAGCACGATGCGGCACAAATACACCCAGATAAGCGACGACTTTTACACTTTATAATTTGAACCTATTTAGATCTATATCTTTATATAAAACACTGAAGGTTTGTGGTCCTCAACTGGTATATCTCACGGCAATTTGCGCACTTCTTGTTAAGCTGAAAGAAACACATAACACTGTTTTTTGTTACTAACACAAATCTTGTTTTGCTTATGTTCACCGTTACTGATGACTTTATTTCGATCATTCCAAAAATTTGTCAACTTGAGGATAAATAGTGGCTATTCACCAATCTTTCTCTTATTAATTTGTTTCGTAGTTGGGCATCAGCGACCACTTTTATATGAATTGATCGTTACTTTAAAGGTCTTAATTTGTGGTGTACATGAAAAGACGGAACCACTGTGGCATTGGTAGCATCTGTTCGTACCTCATACAAAGCTCTTTTGACCGTTCATATACTTGTTATTTTGTCTACTTTCTGCGATTTTTTCGCCCTTTTCTGTCGTCAGTAATTCATTGATAGTTCAGTTGTTTTAATCCTCCTCATGATAATTTTAAATGTCCCCCGCGTCTTTTGGTCTTTGTTACTATATATTATGAGAAAACTCAGACTCTAGCTCACAATTACCTATTCCCTCTTCCTCGTGCTTCAGAGATGAATATCAGGTGTCACCACTAAATTAAAAAACACAGTTTCAAGCGTCATTTACCAAGTCGCATCTATCAGTTTTAGTAAAAAAAATGGAACAGGATATCCTCCAAGATCGCTTTCTGATTCTCTGTAGTGTCGCATCTTCTGTAGTTTCACTCTATATTTTCTTTCCTTTTTTTTCGTATTCTATTACTTATGCAGACGATGTAACAACTCCATTTGCCTTGCATACCGAACTATCTCTCCGTCTCCGTCCCATTGATAATCTCCTTGTTAACGTTCATGCCCAACATCATATTTGTGTTTGAAACTGAGCATATTCCATATCCATTTATCTTCCTTACTTACTCCTTGTGTACACATATTATTGTTTTAAGTGTTTCGTTTGTGGTTTACATTCGTTGCAACCATCACTATTACAATAAGACTAATATAGTCACAATCACAACACAATCCCAATGTTACTACTATCATTATTCTTATTATAACTATTATTACCATATGAAAAATACATAAAGTAAAGAATAACAAATATACAAATTAGAATGTCACTCATTTTTTATATCCTATCACCATATTAACTACACCAAAAAGACACCTTTGTACATTTTTTCATATTTTCTTGTCTCATTATTACAATATTTTACAAAGTATCAAAGTTTTACAAAAGTGTTAAAATATATCAAACAGCAAAGTTCTTTCAGAAAGGGGGAAGGATTAAAAAAGCAAAGCCACAAATGCAGAAAAATCAGGGAAATTTTTTACGGACAAGAAAACTGGAATCTTTGCAAGTGTTGTCAATCCAACCACAAACAGCTTTTTTATCTTTCGGAATTTCACCCTTTACTGCAGCACATTCCTCAGGAGTTTTAGCCGAACCACACTTATCCGTTGTTTTTGCCTCTCCATTTACACCAGCTGTTCCTGCTTCTTTTGCTTGTTGTTCTACATATGTTTCGTTCAATTTGCAGTATTCTCCATCCTTGTCATTTTTGCCTTTCCATTCACAGGTCGGCTGCTTTTCTCTGCATTGTGTTGCCTTGTTTATCGCTTCGCATTGCCCTCTTTGTTTCTGCTCTTGTGCTTTACTGTCTGTTTGTTGTGCTTCTGTTAACTTTCCGGTCGCTTCAATGATTTTTTCGCTGAGATCAAGCCGCGGCTTGAGGTTGAAGGCTTGTTGCTGTAGTATGGTTAGTTGTTCCTTTAGTTGCTCGACTTTATGTGTGGCCAGAGCCTGTTCTCTTAAGGGTGTGGCTGCCGCTTTGAGTAACTTCACCCACTGTATGTTGAGTACTTGCTGGAATCCTGCCTTGGCGTCGGTTTTGTAGTACACGCACAGGCCGTTCGCCGACTTGCCGCCGCAGTCGGCGTTTTCGTATTTTCCGAAAAAAGTGGCTGAGGCCTTGCTTTGTATTTTGGCTAGTACGGTGGCTAAGTGCGTGCTTAGTTCGTCGGCCGTGATCGGGTCGCTCCCCGGCTCTGGGCATTTGTTTATTAGGTCTTGTGTTGCTGCATCTGCTGTCGTTAGGGAGGCTTGAGCCTCGTTGTTCTGATTTTGTTCATTTGTACAGTACTTGATTTGACCTGTGTTGTCCGTGGTCTCGCCAGCGCATATACAGTATAGGAAAGCCGCAAGTGTGCCGGCTTTTGCCGATCCGCCCGTTGAGTCGCCGCATAGTGCCTTCCTGCTGGTTGCACCGCCGTTTGTCTGTTTGAAGTTGTCAAGCGTAATTTTTCCTGAATCCGCAATGCCGCTGCCGAAGGCGGCGTCTGTAAGTTTTTGTTTTATCGCTTCAATTTTTAGATTTTTTGGCTTTTGCTCCAGGGCCAACAGCTGTTCATAGGTCGCCGCTGCTTGTTCTGCTATAGGCTGAAGCAATGCCAGCATCTGCTGTTGGGCCTGTTCAGTGAGTCCTATCGCCTGTGCGTCTTTTAGAGTTTGTTACGTGTCCTTCTCTGCTTCTAGTTCGTCTTCTGCTTCTGTCCAAGTCTTCCAGCGTTTCTGGTGCAGTTTGTCGGGCTTGTCGTTTACAGCAGCATACTCTGGCCTAACAGGTGGTTGGGCAGTTTTGACAAATTTCTTGCGCCACTCTTCGCTGCTTATTGACGAATTTAGCTTCTGTATTTTTTTGTAGACTGCTGTCGCATCGTCTATTGCAGGAACGTCTGGTATTGTTCGTTTTTGTGGCGTAATTAATGTGCAAAGAGCGAGAAACAGGTGCTCGTTGTCTCCCGCATTGACTTTCGCACGCGCTTTCCTTGCTTTCAGAACGCTCAGTACCACTAGAGTTGTCAGCACCTGGCTGGTTATCATGAGTGCTGTTCTACGGCTTGGTGAGCTTTTTGTCTTGGGGGGGGGGGGGAGCTGAATTGGTGAAATAACGGAGGTTCCAGGCTCTGGCAGGATATAGCCGCCTTGTCGACGTCTTCTGTAGTGTGTTCTTCTGTGCTTCCTTTTTTTTGCTGCACTTTTCACAGTTTTTTAGCCCTAAACAAAGCCCTCTCCTTAACGTTCTTGCCACAAACAATACAATACTCAAAACCCTATTTCCCTCCATCAAACACATAAGTTTGACCCTTTTCAAAATTTTTTGTACTAAATAACCTTCCTTCAGACTCTTTATACCAATTAAGATTTTC
>NW_027123027.1:1675-1910 GCF_001457755.1 Trypanosoma equiperdum | reverse complement strand
AATTAATTTCGCTTTTTCCTCCCATGCAATAGCCTGCCCTGTAAAGTGAACGAATGGGGCTTCTACAATTTCACCAGTAGTTAGAATAGAAAAGAATCTCTATTTATAATCCAATCCAATCATTCCTCTCTTCAGAACAAATCTCTGTCCAACAGCTTCTTCCTGAATTGCACTCCAAATTATAAAAGGTAATAAAAATGCTTTGATCGCACGACCAGTAATCACTTCCCTTTAT
>NW_027123027.1:578-1665 GCF_001457755.1 Trypanosoma equiperdum | reverse complement strand
AACCTCCACCACTAAGATAAGGTTTTCCACTACAAGGAAACTTAAGTAAATAAGGTAATTTTAATCCTCTTTCTTTCTGTGCACAACATCAAAAAATCAATAGAATCTCTCCACATGCTATTTGTGATCTGAGTTCATAAGAAAATCCAACTGGGGTGCGCAACACTCGGATGTTTTCATGAAAATAATAGGAGAAATTTGTTTCTATTTTACAACATCATCATGACTTGCATTCTGTTTCTCTAAAAATTCTATAACCCATATAATCCTTTTAACATGGCTATACAAACCTCCCATCGCAATTGTAATAATTTCAATATGGCATAGTTTTGCACTAAATATTATCCCACAGCATCCTTTGGTTGCATGAGTTTGGGCTGCAACCACAAACACATTAGGATTCTTAGTGCTATTCTATGTTCAAATTGCTCTATCTTCTCCTAGAACTAACCATGTGCTGCGCAAGCAAACTCGGACAAGCAGCAGGGGAGGTGCTCAACGGCCTGGGGTTCAACCTATTCTGTCACACGGATATCATGCTGAGGAAGGAAGAAATCAAAGACGACGACGAGCCCGATCTAACAGAAGCTGCAAAGGCAGCAGAAACAAAGATCGACACAATCTTTACCTTAACCACCAATGATACGTACTACGATAACGGCCCCAAACCAAATCCTGGCACTTGTACCGAAGACGCTAGTCAAAAGCAGAACCGGATCAGCCAGTGGCTGCAGGCGCGGTCCGAATTCGACAATGTAGCTATTTCCAAAATATAAGGCAAGCAGAAATACAAGCTCGTCAAAAGCAAAGACACACCGACATCAACGATCAAGCTCTTGGACGCTACACGCAAAAGAGACGGGCAGATCAGAGAGCCGATCAGTAAAAGCACAGAAGAACTGTCCACTAACGCGACAAACGTCCGAGCAGCAACGCGACGCGCTTTTCTCGGTGGCGATAGAAGCGACAACGGCGCTTTCCCGGCAATGCCAGAAGACGCTTTCACAGCAACGCACGTGGGGGCCTGTTTAACGCTAAATGGTCAAGAAAAGTCACTAGCTTCAGACATGGCGTGCCTATGCGGCAC
>NW_027123027.1:0-568 GCF_001457755.1 Trypanosoma equiperdum | reverse complement strand
CTGACACGAGCACGCTGTCGGTCTGCACGGCCGACACGACAGGACTCACATACAACACCGACTACAACACGGCGGCCAAGGGGATCAGCGTCCAAACACGCTCTACTCCGTCTACAAGGCGACCACAGATCCGCAGCCACTAACTCCGGCTGCAATAACAGCACAACTACGTGCGTTTTCGACGCTTCGAGACCGATATACATTAGGGCACGCGACCGACAAAGGAAACTTCGCATACGGCAAAGGCCAGGATGGAACAACTCAGTGCAAAGGTGACCAGGCCTCGGAACACAGCTGCGTAAACTACACCGCCGCCTTCAAGCAAAACACCAGGACAAAGGTAGGTCAAGTCATAAAATTGTACAGAAGGTTAATAGAAGCCCGACAGAAACTAGTGGAGCGAAAGCAGTTGCTCAGGCAGCTGACACACCAGCGTAGCAAACTCGTATCGCTAGCCGACACCATGGACAGCCTTTACGAGACAGCTGCAAACCCACCAGCAACCCAAACGGGAAACACAGCGCCTGAAGACCCAACACTAAACACGCAAATAAAATGCCCAAAGACA
>NW_027124809.1:7024-12198 GCF_001457755.1 Trypanosoma equiperdum | reverse complement strand
TTATCATCAGGTTGCTGTGCCTCAGTTTCCTTATCATCAGGTTGCTGTGCCTCAGTTTCCTTATCATCAGGTTGCTGTGCCTCAGTTTCCTTATCATCAAGTTGCTGTGGTTTAGTTTCCTTATCATCAGGTTGCTGTGGTTCACTTTCATTATCATCAGGTTGCTGTGCCTCAGTTTCCTTGTCATCAGGTTGCTGTGCCTCAGTTTCATTGTCATCAGGTTGCTGTGGTTCACTTTCCTTATCATCAGGTTGCTGTGCCTCAGTTTCATTATCATCAGGTTGCTGTGCCTCAGTTTCCTTGTCATCTGGCGGCTTTACACGAGCTGATCCATTGGTGGTGTGTGCTGCATCCCTCTCCTCTTCGTTGTGGTTTTTGGCTCTCATCACTTGGCTGCCGCGGCCCACGTTGTTCTCGTCCGCCTCCTGACGTCCTTGGGCGCCAGTCTTGAGCTGAGTATCGGTTCTGTGGAGGCCGCCATCGCCTTCGACAGGAAACCGAGGTGCTCTGTTGCTTCTGCGCACTGCTTTCAATGTCCGTGCCTCGCCCACTTTACCTGTGTTAGCGTGTGCTATACAAGTAGAACACCAGCCTGCAACGCATGACACAACGGTTAACAGAAGTATCTTTGCGGTGTGGAGATGACGCATCGTTAGGCCACCTTGGGAGTAGCTGATATTGAAGAAAGCACACCCCTTCAGATGATGAACTAAACAACAGGCTCAACTGTATGAGGTAGGTATTGAAATCCTGGGAAAATGTTGGGCGGGACCCCAACCACCTTACAAAGTGAAGGAGGTAGGAAAAGAAAATAACATGATGACTCGGCAAACCACAAAATCTCTGACGCAGCAGTTAAATCAAGCAATAAAAAAGTGTTTCAACCATTGGTACCAAAAACCGGGTCCCTTACACAAATATTAATCCCTACGTAGAGAAAATTCCATGGTGTCACCGGGAACAGTATCTATCCTAACCGGCTCCACACCCATGGTATCTATACTGGTACCAATCCGCATCATTGTTCCACCGATGCGTTGCGGCTTCACGGGCGGGAGGTTTCTCAAAGATGGAGGTACCACTGGTGGCGCGTCGTATCCCACTTCTTCGAGTGACAAGCAAGGCCCCCTGGACCCAGCGCCACCAAGGAGGTCTCGCACGTCGCCTCTGGGATGAGGTACTACTATTTCAATAATATCAAGAGGCTTCATCTCCTTCTTCACTTCCTTTGCCATAACTTCATGCTTTATTTTCCACACACCTGACCCCTCCAGTGCCGCCTCGTCACGAATTTCCTCCGTGGTTTTTAGAGGTGCTGGGATCGACCGAAGAATGTCGTCAGCAGCGGCTTTGGCTATATTAAGATCCTTCGCCTCGCTTTTAAGAAGAATAACCACGTGCTTCATGTTCCTTTCGGATGCAATATAGAGAGGACTTTTCCCATCTATGTCACAAACTTCAGTCTTCGCGTCCGCCCGAAGCAGGCGGTACACGACCTCGTGAAATCCCGCTTTAGCTGCAACGAACAGTGGAGTTTCTTTCCTACTGTTACGGGCATTAATATCACCTCCTTTTGCTAATATGATCTCAATGAGAGCAGCGTCACCGATGCGGGAAGCCAAATGCAGGACAGTCTCTCCGCCGCCGCCATTTACCACATTAGGATTCGCACCCCTTTCCAGCAGCAGCTGCGCAACATCCCTCTTTCCGTTAAAGCACGCTATGTACAGCGGGGTTTCAAGATCTGAACCCTTTAAATCTGTTTGCGCCCCCAGCTGCAGAATCTCCTTGACGGTGCTAACACCTACCCCCTTCTTCATGCATGCGTAGTAGAGTGGCGTGTATCCGTCGGAGTTCGTAGTATTTACGTTGCCACACGACAAGGTGCGACGCAGTGTACCATGGTCCTGGCGGTCAATTGCATCAAAGGCGGCTTCCATCTATAAGTTTAGTCGCGTTTTTACCTAACAACAGACGGGAAAGGTATAGACATGCGTGTCAGTGCGCTTGCCACACTGTACGAATAAACGGAGCCAGAAACTCTCGGGCAGCTGGAAGCTAACAGGTGGCGCAAAAACATATTTATTCGCAACTCAATTAACAGCACATTCAACACGAAAGGCCCTCATACCCAAGAGTAAAATTGCTACACTTCGTCCTCAACGACACAGTGCTCCAGTGAGTAGGGTTGTACATTGCAGTTTCCACCGCACGTGTATACCAACACGCTCCCAAAATGAAGAGAATGATCCTTCTCCTCTTTTCCCTTAGTCAAAAAATAAATGATTGGGGACGTGAGCTGTAGTTCGTACCGTCTTTCATTCGAGCAACGGGGGCATCTCGGGATAACTATCGGAGCTGGGGAAGAGCGCAGCGGCTTTTGGCCGGGCCCCCATCGGACACACTGAGAAGGAACCCTACCTATTCGGTCCACATACTTCCTCAGAAGTTTTTCCGCCAAAGGTTCATCTTCATCCTCGACCACGGTTGTTTCCACAGCATCTTCGCCGTACGTCTGTTGCGCCTTGAGCAACTGATCTGGGACAGTGCCGTAGCATAGCTTCGGTTTGGGTGGTTCTTCAAATATATTGAGCACGAAACACGGATAGCAAAAACCCTCAACAGGAACTTTTGTCCCGTGGGGCACAAGAACCGAAGAGACATCAGTGGATTGAGTTGGCGAGCCCACCTTACATTCATCCGCCATCGTCGTACAGGTTAGGTTTGTAATGCATACTTCATTGGGACCCTCGTCCACGTATTTAGGATCATCATCACCCCAGTCACCATCTTCTACAAATGTAATGCCCTCATCTTCCCCACCGCCAACAACAGGGGCAGGTGAAGACTGGACATAAGATGGGTTGAAGTTCTGTGAACGGACTGCAAAGCAGAAACTACCTTTTCCTTCGCTGCAGGAAGAGCAAATAAGCACGTACACTATACGGTCGTACACATCCAGGGGTGCATATATTTGTGTCAGCAGTGATACCCACCGGGAACTCCTACATTTAGGACAGTTGAAAATGCTATAGGTTGGTGCCTCTCGAAACAAAACAGCTGAACCACCAATCCTTGACGTGAACGGTGAGGAAAGTTCACTTCCATCCGCCTCTGTTGGTGTACCAAGCCAGACAACTTCCTTCTTTGCCATCCTAACTTTCGTTGCGCGTACGTACAATCGTTCCAACAAGTGTAAAACAAAAACAACCCGCGTGGACTCAAGCAGAGAAAACAAAAGTTTAGTTGAGCTAGCAAATTAAAAATGGTTTTTTTCACTAAAAGAATAACCGCGTGATATAGCTTTAACAACATAAGCACTAATATTTCCTCCCTAAAAAAATTCGAGCAGCGATGCTGTCAGCCACCCGCTGCCGTATGCTTCTCTCAGGTAATACGACGAATTATAGGGGCACTGGGCAACTACATCACCAATTGTGCATGTCCTAAGAGGAAACAACTCCCTTTGCGGAGAAGCGCCATCACCGGTGGTTACTATGCCATTGCTAATCGACGTTTCATGAAACTCAGCGCAAATCCTTTCTGTACATTTCCTAAACACAAGAAGTGGATTCCTGACCCCCCGTCGACGATCCGACCTAGC
Source organism: Trypanosoma equiperdum (assembly GCF_001457755.1). Classification (NCBI taxonomy): domain Eukaryota; phylum Euglenozoa; class Kinetoplastea; order Trypanosomatida; family Trypanosomatidae; genus Trypanosoma; species Trypanosoma equiperdum. Next base: position 8,594 of record NW_027124809.1, on the reverse strand, counting down.
ACCAAAGCACTTCGAATCCAATTCGTTCATGAGTAGTTGAAGTTTTTCGGTATGATTCGCCTGAACGAACCCGATATCTAGATCAGCGTCCCATAGTAGCAGCCTCCCCAGACGCGCGGACCCGAGGAGCGTACCATTCTGCAACCAGCAGTCTACGCTATTTGACCTGAACACTTGTAGTGAGCAGTTAAGGACGTTCTGAAACGCTGCCTCTCTGTCATAGTAAACATTGTAGCAAAAATCTACGGTCACACTTATTACATATACTAACAACACGAACACAATTGCACGTACCCATGATACTCCAATTCCTCCCCCTTCCTTTCGATGAACATCCACCATTTGATTTGGCGGCGAGTGATATCAGATCTTGACGTCGAGCTAATGAGACTCAGTACGAAAAAAGTGCACGCAACCTTTGTTTTCGTGGCAATGACAAAAGGTTCAAGTACCTTTAATGTGCGTAAAGAAGTTTTTTAAAAAAAACTAAATTCATTTTTTGAAGCCCCACCAATCGGAACCCATCCACTCCTTCAATACTAACCACAGTGAAGTACTGGGATGTTATCGTGCAAAATAAAAAGGGTTGTGCATACGTGCTTATGCAACATAATTGATTTCGTTCCACCCCCGTGTCAGATTTTCCTGGTTAGCACCTCCAACGTTTTGCTGGTACCTTTAAACGACAAATCTGTTTAGACAACATAGGAAAAGGCAAAGGAGTGAAAAGAAAACGTTAAAGGTGCCGCTGAAGGTTTGCACCACCTCAAAAAAACAAATAAATAAATAAAACGACGGTGGGGTAGAGAAGCGACTGCTGGTGGCGTAAACGGTGGATGCTGCAACCTCCGAAAAATGGCATATCTCTCTCAGGTCGTGGAGAGCAAACCATTCAACTAGAATGGCGAAAAGGAAGCACGGCAGACAAGTGCGCTTCTTCAAATCGCACGCACGCACGCACCATCACAGTGAAAAGGGGTATATGACACCTTTAGTTGGCTTCATGAACCAATGTACAAATATTAGTAATACCATGTCCGAAAAATACAAGTCGCATTGCGCAATCAAACCGACGACGGGTTTGAGAAAGATGTGCCTTCAAGTAGTTGGTAAAAGGAGGGAAAGTTCGTACACACAAGCGAATGTGAGAGAGCCGCAATAATGGTTTCCCCGCTCTTCTGTTATTACACCGCCTGAATGAGACATTGTCCCTTCCCATCACCCTCAACAAGTTGATTACACCCATGGCACCAAATCTCCGCGTTGTGGAAACACGCGGCACGCCCATAATAAGCAGGCAAACTCACTACCACCCCACACACATTTACGTCATTGGGAAGTTCTTGGCGCTCAACTTGGCTTGGGTGACAGATACAGCATTTTTTCTCTAGTTTCAGCGGCATAAAAGTGGTTAGCTGCGGTTGAGCAGGACGTCAACAATCGTTAAATTCGGTGAATGGATCCTCCCCACCACCCCACCACCAAAAGGGAAAAAATGCAATCACGCGCAAACACGGCAAATCATAAAAACGCACTGAGGGACCGCTTGATCATTAGGTAACCACACATT
>NW_027124809.1:1387-7012 GCF_001457755.1 Trypanosoma equiperdum | reverse complement strand
CACACACACACACACACACACACACACCAAAATGGCACCATCCTTAAAGTGAGGCGGAAGGGTAAGGGACATTTTCACCTTCCCATCAATCACTTAAAGCGACATAAGTGGCAGTAAGTGTGGCAACTTCAAGGGAAAAGGCAGTCCAAGTTGACAAGAGAAGGCAACATTATCCCAGCGGATATTCAACAAAATGTGAGATGCTGGGTTCTATCTAGTAAGCAGAACGGCATCTTACCCCTTCCTTTGAAGGGTGAACCCACATAATTAAACAAAGAGAAAAAGAAAATATCTGAACAAAAAACCAACGTACTCACTTATAAGTGTATATTGTAGCTTGAATGAAGACAGTGAGGCGCAGCACTCGATAAAGAATAAAATTTTGTTGTCAACCGTTCGCCGCAGTGAAAGATCACATAAAGGAAATACAGTGCGGGAATCACCGCAAAACTTTCCAGAGTCCGTCTTCATCCTTCAAATCAACCTCCATAAAGACGACGAGTTGGAACAGCAAATTCCGAGCCGCTACAACCTCCAGCCGACGTAGTGCAAAACTGTGAAGCTCTCACATATTTAGCCGACGATCCAATCCTGTTTTTTTCTCTTTTCACACACTGCTGCATTCAAAAGTAGAAAGCGAGCAGAACAATTTGAACTTAAAAAACGGGGAAGCTAGGCTGTGACATATATCCCACAGCTGTGATCACCCAACTCCCAGCGCTGGGGATAAAACTGGAAAGTTAATCAGGGAAACAAACGAATGCATCAGACGCTCCTACAGGAAAAAAAAGATCTGACTCATTCTAATTGACCCAGAAGCGCAAAAGGTTATAGTATCGCTGCTGTGAAGAGTAGCTTCATCACCACAACCGTCGCGTGGCATCAGCAACCCCTAACACCACATTACAGCAACTGTTACACGGTTTTTTAAAAAAAAATCGTACCGTTAAGGGTACCAGCCTAAACAAAGACGTAAAAGCGTCCCTAATAGCATCGATTATTGAAAATGCTGAGTGAAAAATGTGCCTCACGTACCAAAGCAGTGCGTAAGCTCTTCTTATGCACAACTCAACCCAAGCCTTTCGGGGTCAAGGAAGTTTTTTTCTTGGATGGCCGTATGTACAGCCCAGCACTCGAGGGAAGCGCAGTCCGCGCAAAGGTAGTAAGGCATTGGGGTGGTGAACCCTCAAAAATGAAATTCCAGCGCATCACTACGAACGCATAGTCAAGCGTTCGGAACCCTTGTACAAAACCAAACATCAAAAAGAGTTGCTGATGCAAATGGCGTACAAGTGAGGGCGCTCACAGAAGTTGTTAGCGCCTGCACCACTGTCACCCCCTCCCCTTCCCATCTCTCCATATGTCGGGTCAGTTATGTGCTTACCGATGGGCAAAACGGTTGAATAATAAGCAACAAACCGTAGTAACCTTCATTTTGACTTCAACACAAAAACATTCTTGGCTTTCGCAGATATCCCCGCTCCAAGAGGATTGAAAGGACCGCACATACAACTGAACCTCCAAACAGCCAAAAGGGGGAAAGTCACCGGCACAACCTAACATCCACCACGCAAGAAGGATACAGAAGTGCCACGTCACAAAAATCAGTACATTCACTACACTAATACCTTCGCTTCGGACTGGTTACAACCAGTTCGCCGCGAGATAGGGCGCTACTGGATGAAGCTCGCAACCCCTTCACACCTCGCCCACAAAAGTCCAGGATACTTTACAGCACATTGTATGGTCCCCTTCAACGGCGACGACCACGACTGCATTGCACAATTTTGACGGATGGTTTTAAAAAAACAAGCGGAAGAAACAGGGGAATGTGCACATACGATCCAACAAAGAACGTAGTAGCAGAATCAGGCTCACGAATTTCATCCTTGCAGCATCTTGCCGCTCCGGAAACCATATAAACAGTAACTTGAAAACACATTTCCACTACTACGCATACACAGAAAATAATGTGTGGTGCGCCGCGGAAGAACGTGCACGCCGACACATAGCAGATGCATCAATAAAGCAAACTAAGACCAAATAACACAGGTTCAAACGGTTACATTGGTCGCATCACAAAGTAGCACTGGTAGCCGGCACAAATGCTAACAATGCCCAAACTTCTCAACGAATCAACAAGTTATGTCCCTTCGTTGTTGAAAGAATCACATGATCATAAACACACAAGTACGTTTCCACAACCTACCTTCTCCCAGTCCACAAGACAAATAACGGACTGAACAGTCCACTATGATGTCCCTTATTACTTTTTTTTCTTTAAAAAAATGACAAAGAACAGTTCTTCTGTCATAGTGTTGCTCCCAGAAAGTCCCATTGAACACATGGGGTGGTAGAACACACGTAACCTCATTACCACTCGTGGTGTGGTACCTACATTGTACCCAATATGCAGATCGGTTATCAGAATCAGTTAATCACACCAACACTGCAATTCTTTCCGCGAGTACCGACACATGTTATTCGAAGTGACGGCGTGATGTCAGCGACACGTGGCGACGGCGGCGCCGTAACCCCAGCGCCTGCTTCATGGCCAACATAAATAAGTTCCTGGTAATAGCTGGTTAAGACCTATTGCACCAACTATGTCGAATTACCGCCCAAGACTTAAAAACCGCGGCAGCTGAAGGAGGGAATGACACAGAATGGGTCAGGAAGCGGGAGAGAAATGATGATATTCACCTCCCCTACTTCTATTTGCAAAGCTTTAAAAAAAACTCTACTATTCTCCATCCACCTCATAGCTGAGGTTGAGACCCTCAAATGAATTTCCACAGAAACACACACACACACCCGAAACCTTCTGTAACCCACCGCACCAAACCATCATTGGGATCTCCGCTTCCGACTCTTTGCATGGATCAAGTGCAGGAAGATACATTACCAAGGAAAGAACACAAACGTAACTAGCACTACAAAAAAAAACTAACCTAATGAGGAGGGGCACAATGGAAGAAAATGCCCTGAAAGGACCGTGACACTTCGCCAGCACCATGGAAATCAAGCACGATTCTTCCAATCGCTTATAAAGGCACGAGTTTGACCACTCGCGTTTAACCTGGAATAGCAGAAGCCAGCAATCACTGTGTTCCAGATGGGGACCGTTATCCAGGCATCGCAAGGCGGACCCGCTGCAACAGATACTTCTGTAAGACTAGGAAATATTCAAACAGAGAAATAGGTGAGGAAAACTGTATTTGTTCGAGGTGAAAAAAAAACTCCCAGGAGCATCTGCCAACAAACACACGGGTGTGGAGTTCGGTGTAATCGGCTCCTGATGGTGACGGGGGCGGCGTACCCTTAGAGGGGCTAAGTTCACGCGCAAGATGGGAACGCAGCCAAATATGCTTAAAAGCAGGTACAGTCACTCGCTTCAATGGGGGTGATAGCCTCGGACGGCGCGGTAGAACCCGAGTGGACACACTTCTGAGGCCACACCATCCTCACCACGTTACATCCGAATGCGGTGCTGGAACTTGCTTCACCCGCGAATTTTATTGAAGGCACAGTGTCTTTCCAACGGGGAAAGAGGTTACCTCTGATGAGAGGATGTGTGAAATCACCGCCACACTCTATCTCCAAACGGCATTGGGGAAAAATTGGAAAGGTGGCGGAAATAACTGCAGGGCCCTCTCCCGAAAAGGAAGAAAAAAGTCGCCATTAGCGCTTCCTACGACAAAATGTGAAAGCTTTGTACATCTTTATGAAGGATTGGAAAGAAAAACGAGGGGAAGTATTTTAGAACACACTCCGTCACTGACGAAAGCGGAAACCCCAGGGCGAGGCCGACACCTCGTCACTCACCCTTCCCACTAGATGCGGAAAAAGCGGGCCGTTGCGGGAATCGAACCCGCGGCCTCCTGTACCCGAAACAGGAATCATGCCACTAGACCAAACGGCCACCGCGTCAGGGGCGATAATTAATATACTTCTGGGTGCCACCTAAATTTCCACGTTCAGTCGTTGTTGACATTTGTTCAGGTGAGGCGATGCCGGCCACCTCAACGTGCTGCCAGGGTCCAGTATTCCCGTATCATCTAAGGAAGCCAGGAGCCAGCAGCGTTCCTTTCATGGGGAACACTGTTTTGCTTTTGCAACGGCACCGAGCAGCACTGAGATGAGCCGCGCCGTGATGGAGAACATTTTTTTTTGTAGGGCCCTGGGCACGTGTTCTCGTGCTATCGGCAGTTTGTTCTATGAATCACTGATTTGTTTCCGTTGGACTGATAAGTGTTCATGAGGCAATTTTCACCTTGCAGTGGCAGCTGTAGTCTCTCGACTGAGTGAAAGATGTGTGTGAGTTTGTCGTCCGAACCGAAAAGGTGATGTAGTTGGCGGCGCTTAATGAAATAGCTGCGGTGCCGTTGACTGTTCCTCATGCGTGGAACAGGCGTAAAGCGGCATTTAAGAGGGTGCTGCATGTTTGATGTGTTTTCACTTCCGGAATAATTCGGTGATGGCGTAGACGTACCACTATGTTTGTTGCAGCGGCCGTAGCGCTGAGTTATTGCACCGGTCAAGAAGTAGAACTAGAGCACGGGGAAAATGAAAAACCAGTAGTTTTGTGCTCAGGCGTATACCCAAAGTGTTCCGTATGTGTTGAGTAGGATGAACGGAGAAAAAAATGGATGAGAGCGTGGCGTTCACCAGAGTGGGTGCAATTAGAGGGTCCCCGAACTAACGGTTAAAAAATATATCACTTTTCCAGGTTGTCACAGGAGTTTTGTCACATGAGCCCGCTATGTGCAGCCCCTAAGCATCAAGGGAAGAATCTTTGTAAGTATAGGAACACCGATCGTAATAAATGGGCGCAGAGACTGCCGGTGTTGTTGAGTTCTAGATTAAGGGAAACACAAGTTTTTAATTCCGAGCACGAAGTGTGTTGTAATTGAAGGGTATGTATCATTTATAGTGTGTGCTACTGGGTGTTTCTCACGCACAAGAAATACTTTGTTGATACCACAAAATCAAGAATACTGTAGTCTTTTTCCTCACGGAATGTAGAAAAATCGAAGGTGAATGCAAGGTCGTCACTTTAGCGTATACAATGGTTTCATCTCATTTTTTATCTTTCTTTTACTGACCTGGAAATAACGCTTTTGTTACCCCGGAGTCAGATGATAGGTGGGCCTTTCAGGGAGACGGGGAACAAATACAATGCAAGTGGAGATGACAAGGGTGTGGTAGATGAATGATTCGCAATATGGGGGGAACTTGCGGTAAATTTACTATCTCTTGTACAGGTGTTGGTTGTATGATCGTACTTAGTATTGTGGAAGTGTTTTTTTTTCACCATTGTTTTGTACGTGTTGTATCTGTTGTTGTTGGGTGGTAAAGTGTTTATATTTTGTTTTTTGTGTGTTTGGGTAGGGAATTGTAGGTAATGAAAGTCAAGATTATAGAATGGTTGGTCTTCCTATCTTTTGTTATTTATACCGAAGGGGCCGAAGACGAAGGTCGCTGCAGACTGGTAGATGATCATTCTTTTAAAAATTTACATGAATCCGTATGCTATCTCAGCTGCCTTTCGGATGCACTAAACAAATTATACACCAATGGAGAGAGGAAGTTGCTTGTGAATGAGGAAGTATATGCGAACGCATC
>NW_027124809.1:954-1377 GCF_001457755.1 Trypanosoma equiperdum | reverse complement strand
ATCGTACTTAGTATTGTGGAAGTGTTTTTTTTCACCATTGTTTTGTACGCGTTGTATCTGTTGTTGTTGGGTGGTGAAACGTCTACATTTTGCTTTTTCGTGTGTCTGGGTAGGGAATTATAGGTAATGAAGGTCACGATTATAGAATGGTCGGTCTTCCTATTTTTTGTTGTTTGCGTTGGAGGATCCGAAGACGAAGGACTCTGCCGACTGGTAGACGACCACTTTAAAAAAAATTTACATGAGTCTGTGTGCTATCTCAAATGCCTTTCTGACGCATTGAGCAGATTATATGCTGATGGAGAGAAGAAGGTGCTTGTGAATGAGGAGGTATTTGCAAATGCGTCTCGTATATTGGATGATATGGAAGGGAAAACTGGTGAAAGTGTCAGATATTTGAGTGTTATTAGCGGTGTAATGGAT
>NW_027124809.1:332-944 GCF_001457755.1 Trypanosoma equiperdum | reverse complement strand
TATATTGGATGATATGGAAGGGAGAGCAGGTGAAAGTGTCAAATATTTGAGTGTTATTAGTGATGCAATGGGAGGGAAACATGATAAATTGGAAAAACTTATATCTTATGGAAATACAATGGGAGACCTGGTGGCTAAGGTAGGTGGATTATTTGCTGATGTTAATGAAAGTGTGAGGGTGGTGAGAGAGCTGTTGCCCACTGCCCTCATGGAAGCAAATAGATACTATACGGCCAGTGCAGAAATTACAAGGACTGTGTGGGATGATGTTAAGGCGGTAGAGGGCAGCGACGAGGAAGCTGCAAAGTGTAAAGGAGAAAACATTGGTGTTACAGAGTTCCCGACGACTTGTGGCAACCACACATGTCCTTTGAGAGATAATGTAAGTGACGATACTCTTCAAAAGTATAAGGACGGGTGCCTTGAAATAAATGTGCTGAAGACTCCCGGATATGTAAGTGAATGCTTGAACCGACCAAGGAACAAATTGTACATGAATGGTGCAGTAAATAATTTGAGCGACACAATAAAGTGGAAAGGAGAGAATCAAGACGATGCCAGTCGTTTCCAGCTTACGGTTGAAGTGGAGAAGATATTTGGTCCGCTCATCGC
>NW_027124809.1:0-322 GCF_001457755.1 Trypanosoma equiperdum | reverse complement strand
GCTTGAACCGACCAAGGAACAAATTGTACATGGATGGTGCGGTAAATAATTTGAGCGACACAATAAAGTGGAGAGGGGAGAGTCGAGACGGAGCCATTTTTTTCCAGCTGACGGTCCAAGTACAAAATGTCTTTGGTCCCCTTATCGGACCTTTTTCCGCCGGGCAGCCCCCTCCCGTACTTCTTGAAGTAATGTCAAATATCACCTCTCTTCACTCCCACTTTAACAAGGTGCATAACAACTTCACGTCGCTGCTATTCGACATTGATGTTGCTGGTAATGTTACCACCGCTAATTCTTCCATCTGACAAATATGTTCATA
>NW_027123719.1:0-1250 GCF_001457755.1 Trypanosoma equiperdum | reverse complement strand
TTTCTTCGGTTTCAGTTTCTTTTGTTTGAGTGATACCGCTGGTGAAGAGGCCGCTGCTTCACCTGCATGTCGGGGGCGCTTTTGACCGTTCCGCTTCTCACTGCCGCTTTGCATGATTCGAACGAGGTCCACCCTTCCTTGCTCGCTATAGATGCCTATATGACCATTTAAACAGAGGTCAGTTATTGCACAGAAAGTTGAGGAGCGTAGATATGCGTGGTTGAGGATGTGCTCAATACCGGGTTGTGAAACAATCGGTAAAATACGGGCTCCGAGTGCAAAAGAAAGACAAGTGAATATTGTTTACTCATAGAAAGCACGTGTGCGCTCAGCTACAACCTTCTTTCACAACCGTTTCCTCTTTCCTCCTTCCTCTTTCGTCGCACAAGCACAAGGTTTAGACATTCCGCCCACCCTTTTCGGCTGTGCACTAGTTGTACTCTATTCTTCCTGTCAATCGAGGAGCAAAAACACACAATAAACCTCGAAAAAAAAACGAGGAAGGGAAAGCAAAATTGAGGCAGTTTTAGATGGGACAAAAGAGAATACATATATATATGTAGCATCAATAATTGTAATCATCTCAACCTCAACCGTCCTTCTCTTTTTTGCCGTCAATTTCCCCTCTGTTCCATTCACTTCTCTGTAAATGGCATGCGCAAAAGATCCAACACCATCTGTCGTAGGGCACCAGCGCGACCTCTCCATTCTGGGGGCGTGAAGGGTGATACATAGAGCATCTCTATCTGTATATCACATCCAGGATGTGCACCTAGGCGCACACGCTGTGGAATATGAGAGAAGTTGGTATCCTGAGAGTTAGGATAAACAGCCAAATGGGGAGACATCAGTCAAGCACCCGAATGAGTAGAGGGGGGGGAGCACACCACCGTTATTGTGATGAAGCTTGCGAAGCGAAAAGAGGGAAAGAAGGTTACGGAAGAAGGGTATGGGAGCCTGATCATCTCGACATAATGCACTTTCCACTCTATTCCATCTCCTTACTCTTCCCCGCGTTGTTTTTATAGGTAAAGTTAATGTTAGACGATACTACCACACGGAGGCATAGAAGCATCTGCTCACTTACTGTGGAAGGATAGAAAGAAAAATCAGTGGGCCGAATGTGTGTGTGTGTGCCCTTGTACACATCATACACTTCACCCATCTGGTGTTCCACCATTGCGCAGTTAGGCGATAGTTTGTGCCGAGGCGCACAGGGAGTGACATAGACCTGCCCCATTTTCCACCGT
>NW_027123596.1:0-3646 GCF_001457755.1 Trypanosoma equiperdum | reverse complement strand
AGAACATAAATGAAAACCTACACATGGTGCGACGTTGTCACACTTTCTAGTACTCCTCCACATCCTCCTCACCGTCCATATCCGCGGACTCGGCACCAACCTCTTCGTAGTCCTTCTCAAGTGCTGCAAGGTCTTCACGGGCCTCGGAGAACTCACCCTCTTCCATACCCTCACCGACGTACCAGTGCACGAAGGCGCGCTTGCTGTACATGAGATCGAATTTGTGGTCAATACGAGCGAACACCTCTGCGATGGCCGTGGAGTTGGCGATCATGCATACCGCGCGCTGCACCTTGGCAAGGTCACCACCTGGCACCACCGTGGGTGGCTGGTAGTTGATACCGCACTTGAAGCCTGTGGGAGACCAGTCCACGAACTGAATCGTGCGCTTCGTCTTGATGGTCGCGACGGCAGCATTCACATCCTTTGGCACAACGTCACCACGGTACATGAGGCAGCACGCCATGTACTTGCCGTGGCGGGGGTCGCACTTTGTCATCATGGAGGCGGGCTCAAACACAGCGGTCGAGATCTCAGAGACAGAGAGTTGCTCGTGGTAGGCCTTCTCTGCGGAGATGACTGGTGCATAGCTTGTCAGCACGAAGTGGATACGTGGGTACGGCACAAGGTTTGTCTGGAACTCTGTCAGATCCACGTTCAATGCACCGTCGAAGCGGAGGGACGCTGTCAGCGAGGAAACCACCTGACCGATGAGGCGGTTCAGGGTGGGGTACGTGGGGCGCTCAATATCGAGGTTGCGGCGAGTCAAATCATAAATTGCTTCATTGTCAAGCATCGCAGCAACATCGGTGTGCTCCAGAAGTGAGTGTGTCGAGAGCACAGAGTTGTAGGGCTCCACGACAGCCGTCGACACCTGCGGTGATGGATACACCGTGTAGCCGAGCTTGGACTTCTTGCCATAGTCCACGGAGAGGCGCTCCAAGAGCAGCGCACCCAGGCCAGAACCAGTGCCACCGCCGACGGCGTGATACACGAGGAAGCCCTGAAGACCAGTGCAGTTGTCAGCGAGCTTGCGGATGCGGTCCAGGCAGAGGTCGACGATCTCCTTACCAATGGTGTAGTGGCCACGAGCGTAGTTGTTGGCCGCATCCTCCTTGCCGGAGATCAGCTGCTCGGGGTGGAACAGCTGGCGGTACGTGCCAGTGCGCACTTCATCCACCACTGTTGGCTCCAGGTCCAAGAACACCGCGCGGGGAACGTGCTTGCCAGCACCAGTCTCAGAGAAGAAGGTGTTGAACGCATCATCCTCAACGCCAATCGTCTTGTCAGAGGGCATCGCACCATCGGGTTGAATGCCGTGTTCCAGGCAGAACAATTCCCAGCAGGCGTTACCAACCTGGCAACCAGCCTGACCAATGTGGATGCAGATAGCCTCACGCATGATAAATAAATAGAAGTGCTTTGTTGTTGTTGTTAGTGGTGCTAGTACCTACTGTTGCTAATATAAACGGATGAATAGTCCTTTGCTTAAACTAGTGTTTGAAGATCTGTCAGAAATCAGCACCGCGAGGGGGTGAGGAGAGGAGAATATAGAGTCAACATTAGGCAATACTTACGCCACCACCACTTACGAAGTGAGAAGTGCGTGTAGGCGCACTCCACACAGCGGAAGAGGCAAACAATGGGACCCATAAAGGTGGAGGATCAAGATTGTGTACATTTAACGAGAAGAAGGCGTGTTGATGAGTTGTACTGTTGATCTCACTAGCTCATCTTACACGTGACGGTTCATACATAGTCACGTAAGGACAGACAGGGACCCCAATACATCCCACATCATGGTACGCGTGTCCCTCATATACCCTTCCCACCTCCTCTACTATCCGTGGCTCTCTGAATAGAGTGGCGCGCGGATGTACACAAACGTGGAAGAAAAAAAAAATTAAAGAAAAAAACAACAAAACATAAACACAAAAGAACAAAATGACAGAAGGACGAAGGAGAAAGGGGACGAGAAACAAACATCTTCATTACCTACTGCTAATGACGAACGGGAAATGCCCCGTCCGCGTCTAGTATTGCTCCTCCTCGTCGAACTCGCCCTCCTCCTCAATCGTGGCATCCTGGTACTGCTGGTACTCAGACACGAGATCGTTCATGTTGGACTCTGCCTCCGTGAATTCCATCTCGTCCATACCCTCGCCAGTGTACCAGTGCAAGAACGCCTTGCGACGGAACATGAGGGTGAACTGCTCTCCCACACGGCGGAACATCTCCTGGATGCAGGTGTTGTTGCCAATGAAGGTGACAGCCATCTTGAGTCCCTTGGGTGGGATATCGCAAACAGAGGACTTGATGTTGTTCGGGATCCACTCAATGAAGTAGGACGAGTTCTTGTTCTGCACGTTCAGCATCTGCTCATCAACCTCCTTCGTCGACATGCGGCCGCGGAAGAGTGCAGACGCTGTCAGGTAGCGGCCGTGACGAGGATCTGCAGCTTGCATCATGTTTTTCGCATCGAACATCTGCTGCGTTAGCTCGGGCACGGAGAGACCGCGGTACTGCTGCGAGCCGCGGCTGGTCAGCGGGGCGAAGCCCATCATGAAGAAGTGCAGACGCGGGAATGGGACAAGGTTCACAGCCAACTTACGGAGGTCAGAGTTCAACTGACCAGGGAAGCGCAGGCAGCAGGTGACGCCGGACACAACAGCAGACACCAAGTGGTTCAGGTCACCGAACGTTGGTGTTGTCAGTTTCAGGGTGCGGAAGCAAATATCGTACAGTGCCTCGTTGTCAATGCACATCGACTCATCGGAGTTTTCCACAAGTTGGTGCACGGAGAGAGTCGTATTGTACGGCTCGACGACAGTGTCGGACACCTTGGGGGATGGGATGATGGAGAAAGTCATCATGATACGGTCAGGGTACTGCTCGCGAAGCTTCGAGATGAGCAGCGTACCCATGCCGGAGCCAGTACCACCACCAAGGGAGTGGCAGATCTGGAAGCCCTGGAGGCAGTCACAGCTCTCCGCCTCCTTGCAGCACACATCGAGCACAGAGTCGATCAGTTCCGCACCCTCCGTGTAGTGGCCCTTTGCCCAGTTGTTGCCGGCGCCAGACTGTCCAAAGATGAAGTTGTCGGGGCGGAAGATCTGACCATAGGGGCCAGCACGTACGGAGTCCATTGTACCTGGCTCCAGATCAATCAGCACGGAGCGGGGCACATAGCGACCTCCCGTTGCCTCATCAAAGTACACATTGATGCGCTCCAGCTGCAGGTCAGAGTCACCCTGGTAGGTACCTGTGGGGTCCACACCGTGCTCGTCACTGATCACCTCCCAGAACTTTGAGCCGATCTGGTTACCGCATTGGCCAGCCTGAACGCAGACGATTTCGCGCATAATTCGTTTGAACTATTTTCTTTGATGAAAGGGTTACTATTCTTTCTCCTCTAGTAGGGCTGGTCGAGAAAACAAGATTGAAAGAAAAGGCGGAAAGGGAGAGAGAGAAAGAGGTGTGACACGACAGGAAGAAGCGAATAAGGGGAAGGAAGGCATACACGCAACCACAGACGTGACAGGGTGCCTCCTACACAAAGGGTGAGCAAAAAAACAAGAAAAACATAGGTCCCAAGCGAATTAAAAACATTTGAGACAGAAAACAAATTCACAAAAAAAAGAAAGAA
>NW_027123865.1:0-1536 GCF_001457755.1 Trypanosoma equiperdum | reverse complement strand
AAAGGTGACAAGTAAACCACCCATGGCTCAAAAAAAAAAGGCACAGGGGGAAAAGAAAGGGGCAGCGGCCAACCCCTTCCACTGGGAGCTACAGGTGGAGCAGCTTCTCAAGGATGCGGAACAGATACGCGAAAGCATGTACATTCGCTTTCTCCACGTTCGGCAGAGTCGGTGGAGCACATGCTTCAAGGCTCACATGGAGTTCCACTGCCCAGTGTGTGGTTTCGCGCACCCGGAAGAAACCATAACAGTAACACACTGCAGGCAGCAACACCCCCAGGAGGGCCGCCTGATTCCCTACACCCTGACAACAACAGGGAATCAGGTGCAGTTCGCAGGTCCCTCCTGCTCACTTTCGGCGGTGGTGGCTATCCTCTCACATATGGAGGAAGAGAAAAATTTCCACCCTATTATCCGCCGAAGCTACCAGTCCCCGAGCAAGGAGACTACCCAAACGCTCGTTCAGGCATTGGGACTGGAGCTCCCCACGGCCCCCATCACTGCGATAGAAGCGCTGGCCCACCATGACCAGATGATCCGCCAGCTGTTGGAGGCACCCGCAACGACGGCACGACAATGCGGGCATTGTGGGGTAAGTGAGCTAATGGAAGGGCCTTCCAACCCCGGGGAAAATTTGGGGATAATCTCCGTAAACCCCAACACATGCGAGTCGATCGAGCTGACGAATCAGATCCTCGCGAAGACATATACGACCTCCTGGACAGATATGGAGGTCGTATGCACGGGGGAACGGAAGAATATGGCCCACCGGCCTACCCCGACGTTGATCACCCACTCGAAGACGTTCGGGGAAATGGTGGTCATCGATATTGGAACGTGGGGGAACGAAGCGGTGGGTTTGAAACGCATCCTCCACGAGATCCTGTTACCCCACGGGAACGGCACGGCAACATACAAACTCGTGGGCGCCGTGATCGCACCAACACCGTTCCACGTGGTAGCGGCAATACCCCAACAGACCAGGAAACGTCGCTGGGATATCCTGGATGGTATGGTCCGCCGCACCGTGAGCCAGAGCACTGTCGACCCAAAAACTGTGGTCATGTGCGTGTACCGTCGTGAAGAAGAAGAAACATACGACGTACTAGACGAGGAGGAGCAAGACGACGACCTCCTCGGTATCCCCAACCCCACGCCACGGCGATTGACGATATCACAAGCCGGTCCACAGCAAAACTCATGGGTGGACACACGGGGCAGGAGGGCATACGGCTCACAGGAGGAACAGGATGAGAGGACATCGACAGATCAGGTGAGTATTTTCTCCCACGACGAAACACGGGAGTTATCATCACCACTGGAGTGTCCTATCGTAGGATGCACCGCGAGTTTCGTGGGCCCACGCAGATGGGAGAAGGCCAAATCCCATATATACGGGGTCCACTCGCTGGAAGAGGTCCGCGAAATCCCGGGGGGGGAGCTTATATGTAAGGGAATAGTAAGATGCGAGACTTGTGCCACGCTCCTCCCTACGTCGGACAGAGCGAAACAGGCACACGCCGACGATTGCAGACC
>NW_027123599.1:1574-2045 GCF_001457755.1 Trypanosoma equiperdum | reverse complement strand
TTGAATTCACTTTAAAGACATCATAAATTTTTTAATGTTGTGTTTTTTCGCCCATTACTATACTGCAACACACAGCAGCATTCTTTTTCTACAGGTAATTTCGAGACAGAAATAGAAAACCGCGCAGAGGCCAGACCACGATGACGGAAAAGTTTTTGTTTCGTATTTTTCTGGCGTTGGCGCTTTGCCCAACAAATCAACCGGTACGTGCGAGGACTTCCAAATATGCAGCCATGGCGGCACCATTCAAAGCGCTCTGCACACTAACGGGAGAACTGAAGAAAACACACGAATATGCAAATCCTAAGCTAACAGCGGCAAATACAGAAATAGCAGCCCTGACAAAAACAAAGCACCAGCTCGGCGTATTTGCAGCCATAAAAGCTCAAACGGCGGAGGCAAAGCTGGCTGCTGCTGCTGCCACGACAGCCGGCGCTTTAATGAAAACAAAAACAAGCAACTTTCTGGAAG
>NW_027123599.1:945-1564 GCF_001457755.1 Trypanosoma equiperdum | reverse complement strand
GCTGCTGCTGCCACGACAGCCGGCGCTTTAATAAAAATGAAATCAAGCAACTTGCTGGAACTAGCAGTAAAGGGGCTAACTGCAACGGCCAGAGCAAGACTCGCAGCAGGCCACACAAGCGAGTTTTTTTCGCTCCTGGATCAGGCGACGACAGCGTCGCCAGCCTCTGGTGAATGTCTACTGTCGTCGGACAGCGGAGTAAACGCCGCCGCTTCGACAGGACTGGCGGCGAATTTACCTGGATGCGACGACACTCCAATAACGGAACTCACCGTGGGCAGCAATGCAGGGACGCAACCAGCAGAATTCGATAAGGTAACAGCCAATAGCAATATCGCAGACCCCGGCCACTACACTCAGGCACACTGCAAATTTTTCAGCACTCCAAGCACAACGGCAGACAATCTGGGCGGCATCGCCTACACGGGCAACAAGATAAACTATCTGGCGGCTGCAATTTCACTAGACAGCTCAACGAATCTAAAAATAAACGGCTTCGAAGGTGCTGCGCTACAAACAGGCCAACCGCGCTACAACGAAGCAAAGCAAGCCATAGGGGCGCTTGAAACTCAATCTTTCAGCGACGTAACAAGGGCAGACGAAACTCTCTATAATGAAT
>NW_027123599.1:820-935 GCF_001457755.1 Trypanosoma equiperdum | reverse complement strand
TGTCCAACCGAAAGTGTACCCTCAAAGGATGAGGCCGCAAACCAAAAAATGTGCGAAAAGTTTCACGACAAGCCAAAGGAGTGTCCAGATAAGACTTGTACTTATGATACAAAGA
>NW_027123599.1:0-810 GCF_001457755.1 Trypanosoma equiperdum | reverse complement strand
GTCATAGGCACAGAGGCGTCAAAATTTACGGAAAAATACTTAAACAATATACGCCAAACACCAGTACCAAAACAAACAGACTGGGACATCGAACTGACAAACAACAAACTTCTAAATCTAGATAATTCTGACCAATATAGCAAGTTGCTTCACTACTACAACAGTCGGCCGCAACCCAAAGTAGGCGAAACCATGTGTCCAAACAGAAACTGCGACACCAAAGGATGATGCTGAAGGACAAAAAATATGCGAAAAGTTTCACGACAAGCCAAAGGAATGCCCCGATAAGACTTGCACTTATGATACAAAAGCAAACAAATGCAATCCAATAAAATCAGTAGGGGGAGAAGCAACACCAGGAGGAAGAGGAGAGACAACAACAACAACAGATAAGTGTACAGCCGCAACAACTCATGAGGACTGCGCAAAAGTGACGGGCACCAAACCTGAAGGTAAAGCAGCTGTTTACGGTTGGATTGTTAAAAAGTGCAAAGATTCCAGTTTTTTGTTCATAAGAAACTTTCTCTAATTCTGTTGTTTCTATGAGTTTTGTACCGTTATATCATTCTAAGGTTGCTTTGTTAAACTTCATAAAATTTATGAAAATTGGCCATTTTGAGTTAATTTGATACATTTTAACATTTTTTGATAAACATATGCAAGTTAGTGAAAATCTTGAAGTTTTTTCACTGTGCGCTTTACCTGTACGCATCTCAATCGATAGTTATAGACTTCCTGGGCGGCTACTTCCTTCTCCAATGTGTTTCCCATCCTTACAATCCGCCACTCGCTTCCTCCAGCAAACCCTGG
>NW_027124952.1:3093-4222 GCF_001457755.1 Trypanosoma equiperdum | reverse complement strand
CCCCCCCCCCCCACGCACACACACACATCCCGCCAGTCTCCCACCGCTGGATCTACCTAATATTAAGAAGCCAACACCAACGCGCCAACATTGATGCTGCCGGCTGCCACAAAGGTATCAGCGGCCCGTGCACTGCCTGGACGGTGTGACCCAGACGGGAGTGGCACACCTCGTTACTTTTAGTCTGCGACGAAGTGGCCACAGGGCCAAGACATCCTGGAGCACGCGACGGAAGCATTACGGAACTTGTATCGTCCCTAGAATCCCCTCATAGGTGTATCTAGAAGCGCTTTCAGCAACCCCATCCAAACTGAAGGGCCATTCTTTGGGGGTTGTGAATTCGGTTGCCACACAGATCAGCGGTATAACCCGACACCTTTCATACCGTATTTTACTGAGTGCGAAACGGTTGCGATGAGGCAGGCTAACGAAAATCGTGATATCGGCACGAGAGCCTTGGACCAGCCTGTGCCGGCGAATCCTGCCATCAGCTCACGGAGAAGGGGGCGAATAATACACCCTCATGTTTTACACCGTTTGGGTTTAGGCTGTTTCCCCGGTTGCTACGGCACCCCAAATTCTCTCTGCTTTTCCGCTCTTTCCTGAGAGGGACTGTCCCTGATTACCTCCGTGCTCCAGAACGCAGCACAGTGGAGGTTGCCACCTTCAACTTCTGTATGCATTGCCACGTGATGCCTCGCAGACTGCTTGCACACTCCCCTAAGTCAATCTTCCAGCGGCAATGCCATAAAAAGGGCTGCCCTGAGCGCCTACAGCTGCTCCCCCATTCCCGCGGCACGTTCCATATCTACCTCGGCATTTGGGTGGCCCGTCGGCGCTGCGTTGGCATACGCCCTCGCGCCACTGAACAAGAGCCACTTGGCGAGTATTGTCGTAGAAGGAAGAGTGCCCGGAGGCGTGCAACAGGGAACTGGCTTCGCACATATTAACCAAGCGGTCAACCACTTTGAAAACGCGTGGATAGCATCTATTCCTCCAGTTTTCTTGCGCAATTTCTTTCACTGTATCCCCTCTCGCCCCGCTCTTACTCACTTATTTGAAACTACGTGGCCGCTGCCCGAACGGATTTAACGTGCGATTTAGACTTCCGCCAACCCATACATATGGA
>NW_027124952.1:2816-3083 GCF_001457755.1 Trypanosoma equiperdum | reverse complement strand
CCGAACGGATTTAACGTGCGATTTAGACTTCCACCAACCCATACATGTGAAGGGCCGGAAACCTGCGCACCATGACCCTTGAAAGGACCTTACTAAAACATGGGGCACCCTCGCAAGAAGGATTTGGAAGCTCCGCACCTTAATATGTTTTTGCTAACCTGTGGTTCTTTGCCTAATGTTCTCTGGGCGAATGTGCGGCTGCTTCTAAAGCTCCAGGCTCTTTGTGTTTGCTCATATTCTTCTTACTGAGTTAAAATCGTGGGGGCG
>NW_027124952.1:0-2806 GCF_001457755.1 Trypanosoma equiperdum | reverse complement strand
TTTTTTTTTGTCTTCAGGTGCAGCAGTGGGTTCTGGAACTGGCCCCTTAGGCCGCAAGAGACCTAGACGGAATAACGACACTAATGGTTTGTTGCTGGCGATCATTCATCAGGAGTCAGTGAGATGGGTGTAAGTTTTCATGGCCGCGGTTCTTTGCCCCTTGAGCAAGTCGTTTTATCAGGCTTTCATTGCCGTCAACTTCCGCTATCTGACAGTTAATTTCCGGAATAACTTGCCTGTTGAGCACTTGTTGCCATGCCACGAAATTGTCGTCGAAGCGGGAGTTTCTATTTTCTCGAAACTTTTGAGAATCGTGGTTTTACTGAAACGGGGAAAGAACTTGTTCCGCATAACGGTGGTGACCAGCTCGCGCCTTCCGCAAGGTGAGTTGGGATGAACAAGGTTCTTATTTGGTCGTTCTGTGAGGGATTGTGAAAAAATGGTGTGACTCCTTGTGTGAACCAGAAAGACTTTAGTAGCGGGTGGAGAAGTTGGTTCGTTGTCCTTCCGTCGTGTTTCCGGTCCGTGTGTTTGAACTCTTTCAACTCTGGTACTTTGGAAGGTCAGGTTTTGCGCTCGGTCACATGGTTTCCGAAGACCATCTACAAAAGGAAAACAAGTGGACGAATTCACTGATTTTCACAAACAGTGCAGTGGAGTCAGGTTCCTTCTTTTCCAAGGGGGGGGATGGCTGCGCCTCTTCGCCTGCGACGTTGTGCTAGGGAAAAAAAATGACGGATCGGAGCCAGGAGCTTGTTATCATTTGACTTTGCGCGTGGTGCTAGTATGGCCACGGAGAGGCTTGGAGTGGTGTTGTCGTTATGACTTTAGTACAAACTCCATTCATAAAAAATGTTTTTTTTTTCATGAATCGTTTTCTAAAACTCAATCACAAATAATTGGCGACGTGGGTGAGCCTGTCAAAAATCGAAATCTAAGCCTGCGGACTTTTGAAAGAAGAATAGCAATCCAGCAGTGGTCAAATACAATGACCCCTACCACCCTCGCCTCTTGGGGACATAGAAACCCTCATGGAGTCGTCCTAAATAAATTCCACGGTCACAGAGGGGCACGGTCGAACCCTTCCTCGCACCCAGAAACCGGAGTTAATCCAGCTCTTCACCGTCACAGAAAAGGTACATTCTCGGGCGTGTGTTTTTATTCCTGTTCGCCAGTGTCTGATCCATTGGAGTGTACAGGAATTCTTTCTTTGCACAGGGATATCCACTTTGAAGGTGATTTTCATTTCCTTCGCCCTCAGTGGTGAGGAAACCGTTTAAGTAAGGCAACTGTTAAGTCGGTGGGAAAAAAGAGTTTAAATAGAACGTGAAAAGGCACGCCTTTCTCCACACGAAAATGGGAAATATAGACTGCGGGACACCCCTCTCTGAATATCCTCTTCGAGTAAGAAGGGGGGAACATCCTAGTGATGCCGGCCACCTCAACGTGGTGCCAGAGTCCGGTATTCCGTCTCATCTAAGGAAGCCAGGACCCAACAGCATTCCTTTCATGACGAACACTGCTGTGCTCCGGCTACGGCATCATACAGCACAGGGATCAGCAGCGTCTTGACGGGACAGTGTTTTTCGCTTGTCGGTCCCTGGGCACATGCGGGCGTGCCAAAGGGCCGTGTCTGTAAGGGAGACCCCAATAAACGTGCGAAAAACAAATTCAAAAAAGGGAGGAACATAAAAGGAACGAGGGAGAAACTCTTCACTTCCCCGAAACCTAACACTGGTGTGTGGAGTGATAGAAAAACATCGTTTGTTTCGGGGGGGGGAATATATGCTTACCCGTTTCTTGTGGGGTTAGTCCTGACGTACCGTGGGGAAGCTTGGATGCGCCGAAGGGCGGTCCCCACATGCGAGATGTGGTTTCGGGTTTGTCGCGCAACAACTTCCATGTAGGTAAGGAAAATAAATAGAAGTACACCAAAAGATCGGTAGAACTCATGATTATCAGACCATTGACGTTATAGAAATAAGGCGTTGATAATGATCTGATAATTGGAGGAATGGTCTCCGGAGCAGGTCGAAAACGCGCTTCTCGGGAAATTTAAGCTGGGGGTTTCTGGTCCAGGTGCGGCAAAGACTTGTTTGAGTTTTCTACTACACGACGTATTTTTTCTGACTCAAGGTGTAAATACAAATTGCTTCCACGCTGTCTCGATGGCAACGAAGTGCAGTTGTGCCAGGCGGAGCTTCTCGACCGACCTCGGGAACTTTGCCGAGTGACATCTAGAGGTTTCAATTGTCTTTCCGGCGTGAATAGTTGACTGTTTTTTTTTTTTTACAGAAGAGTGCTTTCACTCATATTTTGATAATCTAACATCGGGTGTGAACGCCATTTTCAATTTACCGAATACAAAAATACAAAACGTAGAATGGGCAAAAGCGTGGCGGTCACACCAAGCCGTCAGCAGCTTGTGGAACCAACTCCGCACAAGTAAGCAAAAAAGATGGACGAGTAGGGGATCGAACCCTAGGCCTTCCGTATGCGAAACGGACGCTCTACCACTGAGCTACACGCCCCCGCCACAGGGCTGCGGAAAGAAACAATGTAACACGGGACAATAGCCACAGGGTAGACGAAAACACCAACGCTGACGGGGGTCGAACCCGCAACCTTCGGATCCGGAATCCGACGCGCTTCCATTGCGCCACAACGTCACCACCGGCGCGCGAAAAATAATCACGGTCACTCCTTTACAGAAAGGTTCACCTTGTTACTGAGTCACTTTCTGTTACGATAATAAAAATGAATAGTTGGCTAAGCCCGAAGCCGCGATAGCTCAGTTGGGAGAGCG
>NW_027124582.1:8308-13701 GCF_001457755.1 Trypanosoma equiperdum | reverse complement strand
ATATATATATATATATATGTAATGCATACATCTACACATACATATGTCGGAAGAATGTAAGCAAAGTTGGAAGATATAGGGTAGAAAGACCGCTTCCAGGCTGTCAGCCACTAGTTTATGCACATGCACACGCAGCAAATTTTCAGAGAGAAGGTAGAAACCCGTTGATGAGGGGCTAAACGTGTTAGGGTAACGGAAGATCACGCCAAGTGTCGTAAAGCGCTGAAAGAAAAAATAAGAATCTGGAGCTTTACAGTTCAAAGTGGTCCCAGCCTACTTTTAATATGCCGCAACCGACCGTCACGGTCGAGTTTCCACAACATCACCACCATCCATAAACTCTCCGTTTTTTTCTTTGCTTCTTGTTACCCGCTCCTTTTCTTATTCTTCTCATCATATCGGTTTGAATTCCCAACACATCCCCCTTTGACGCCATGTAAGTTATTTCTTTTTTTTTATACTTCAAGCACCCGCGTCTCTCCCCCCTCCATTTTCCTTTTTTCCCTTCTTTCACATCTTTGGGCGTGCACGACGCGACCTCAGTGACACGCAAAAAAAAAAAAAGGCAAAAACTTCCAGCATATCTCATAACAACATGCGTATGGACAAGCAAGAGGACGAGCTAAATTCGACTCTCCCCCTCCCACCTCTCAAAAAAAAAAAAAACAACACTAAACACTACACAAATACAATCATATAAGCACGTAACCACACATAAATAAATAAATATATTTATGTTCATGTGAATATAAGTAATAACAGCGTAACAAAAAATGAATAAGTGTGCGCAACCGAGGTGGAAAACGGGGGGGGGGGGGTTGTACACCGTAGAAAATGAGCATCCTACCTCTTGAAAGAGAGTGTGACACCGCTTTTCGTCTCCCTGTTTTTATAAATGCAAACGCTGCACGACCCCCTTGTCTGCGATTCCCGTTCGCACTAACAGCTTTGGGTCCCTGCAGCTATGATGAGGTCTTTGCTTATTCCCTCTATGTGCAAGCTCTATAGTTCCACTTCGACTTCTCACTGCTTCTTCGCGCTTTCTCTCTCTCTCTCTCTATCTCGTTCTCCTCTTTTAAAGACCCTCTATCTTTACGCATGTGTATGTGTGCGGTACGCCTGCCCCCATTTTTTAAAAATAACTTCTATTATTTCTGTTTCCTCCTTTTCACCGCTCTTACCTCTCTCTATTTGTACCCATCTCGGTGGACATATGTGATCAGCGCTCCGAACGCTACACTTCATTCAGCATCCTATCGATGTCCTGAGGGTTAAGGAAGCCCGTGCTGTTCATTGTACTGTTATTGGTTTCGCTGCGCCCCCGACGACTGTGGCGTCGCCCACCCTCGCCACCGCTTTGGTCATCCCAGTCATTAAAATCTCCACTACGAGCATTACGGCTGCCATCGCGGTGGCCCCTCCGACGGCTGCGGCTGCGGCGCCCGCGGTCCGCTTGAATATCACCTTCGTCCTCACCCGTAACAGAGCGCCCCGGTGAAGTTCCAAAGCCGGAGGGTTCCATGGTTTCTCCCGTCTCCGCCCCGCCGCGGCTATGACTGCGGTCACCCCTCCGTCTGCTGTGATCCCTGCGGCGACGGCGACTGCGCTCATGCACTTCCCCTCCCTCAGCCTCGTCACCCGTCATACTGCTCTGCATCATCCGCTGCTGCTGTTGTAGTTGTTGCTGCACATGTTGTTGTTGTTGTTGCTGTTGTAGCTGTTGCCCGTGGGGCTGCATTTGCCCCGGGTTCATGGGTACCTGTGGGTACGAACCGGGTTGGGCCCCGGCGGCCCAGTTAGAGGCATACCGAAGGCTCGGCATGGATGGATCACGATCAATCGTGCTTTCGTCAACACATGAAGCGAAAAATGGTTTGCCCGTTCCGGTGAGCAGCCGCCATTGGCTGTCTGAGAAGCCGAGCCGCCTTGTATCCGCAAAATCCATAAAGAACATGTCGAGGCGGATGCAGCCCGGCATCTCATCTAGGGGAACATCCGGTCGCAAGTTACCAAGCCCGGGATTACACATAGTTCTGTAGATGAGCCAAGGTATGATGAGCACAAACCACAACGCAATCTCAATCAGAATGTTTGAAATTGGCCACGCAAGGTAGATCGTCACACAGACGACTGTTGCGATAAACCGCTGATGGAATGCTGTGAGGAACTGCTGTAGCTCGCCACTTGCCCTGTCTCTATATTGCTGCGACTGTGCCATGTAGGATGCCATTAGCGTGTACGTCCACGTAACCACAGCAAAACCCATTACGAACCATGCGCAACGCATGGTCTCATAGAAGGGTGTGCCATAGACTTGTATGGGATCAGCTGCACCCGTTCTCGGTGACATCTGCAACCCGGGCTGCATCTGGGTATTTTGACTGCCTTGTTGTGAGTCGTTAATGGTGGCGTCCAGCTGCCCTTTCACGCTTGGATAGCCCATTGCTGACCCTTGGTGACCCCCATGTTGATGTTGACTTGATGCCAGAGGATCGTTCTCATCGTTTGCCCCCCTGTTGCTCCGGCGGTGAAAGTTGATCAAATAAGCATACAAAAGAGTGAAGAGGGAATATATCATGGCCAGGAAATACATGGCGTTCCGTTGCGTACTCCACGTTTTCAGCTGTACTGTAAGTGCGAAAGCATCGATACCATCCCCCATGCACAACCTTGAATCGGTAAAGAATCCGTCAGTGCACCCACCGCTACTGGAAACAATATTACTGTTTATTTTCGCCTGTAGGGCCCTCGTGTTCGGTACCTTAAACTTGACAAGGATGTTGTCTTTGTCGCCAAGCGACATTACAGTGGCGAAGGCCGAGGTACTGAGCAGAAAGAAAAATACCATAGCGACAAATGTCCTATCACACATGGAGGCACAACAATTCAGTGGCCCCCCCGGCTCGGTGGGCGGTCCACAACAATACGGATTCGTCCCTTCGGTGGCGGTGCAGCAGCAACCACTACTGGCGGCACCCGGCCTCTCATAGTTGCAACAACCCGGTACCGCGGCCGCTTCAGAGTACCTTCGGTCGTACATATTGGGGTTCCCCCTGTATCCCTGATAATTTGGCGGTGGGTAACCCCACATTGGTTGCTGCCCGTTGGAGTCTCCTTGCATTTGCTGCTGCTGAAATTGCTGCGGCGGTGCTTGCTGCATCTGCATCTGTTGTTGCGGCTGCTGCTGCATCTGTTGCTGTGGTATTTGTTGCATTTGGGCATCCGGCAACATTTGCATATGCACTTGTTGTTGTGGTTGCTGTGGCTGCTGCGGAGGTGTACCATTTGAATATCCGCTGTAAGGCCGCGCATATGGCATGCTGTACCCACTGTTTGCAGCATTCCACTGCTGCATGTTGCCAGGTGGGCTCATTTGTTGCTGTGGGTACATCGTACCGTCACCTGACCCGTAGCGCACAAACAAATGGGGGTCACTAAAGTTGCGTTTGCTTTCAAATGCACTTTCCTTTTATATCTGCCCACTCCCCGTGCCACTACTGCTTGTTCCGCCCCTATTAAACGCTGCCTTGTAGCACAAGAAGCGACTACTAAAAATTCTTACGACATAAAGAATCAACGCAAAAAGGGTAAGGATACAGCAAAAAAAGGTTTATTGTCGTCGATGCTGCAAAGACAACTTACAGTAGCGCATACAAACTCAAATGTTGGCCCAACGGCAACACAGCGAAACAGAACGCACAGACGCACACGTACGCATAAAATTCACGCCTCCTCTGCTACTTTTTCACATCTTCCTCTGATGCATCAACTACTTTAGGGGGCTGATGGAGTTGCAAGCCCTTGGCTCATCCTTCAGGCACGTATAGCTCAGTGGAAATTTTTTTCTTTTTTCTTTTTCTCTTGTCCGCGCAAGGAGGACGTGAGGTTTTGATTCCCAACTCGTCCGCACCTTTCTTCCTTTCTATGCATCCTTTTCATGAAGATGTTAACGTTGCCACATCGCATTTCTTCTGCCGTTTCCGGCACCTCCGATTAACGTATTCGACATGACCGACGGGTGATCAAACATACGAACTCGTAAACAAACAAACAAATAAATGAGGAAATGTCGGGCACTATCGACATGGCTTTCCCTCAAATATGCCGATAGTCGTAGTCCTCCGGATTCATTCCTGCGTCCTCGATACTACTGTTGGATTGCGACATCTCAGGTGCTCCCAACTTGGTCAGCCCCCTAACCCACCACTCCAACTCTTGCTCAGTGTTAATGACTTGCTTGTTTCCGAACTCCAATCGCAGCTCTGTCCACTCCTCCCGACGCGTATTGTTTTCGCCACCACCATCGGCATTTCCCGCGTCGAGACTCTCCTGCGTGCCCATGGCCCAAAGTCCCTTTTGGTCGATTTCAAACACAAACGCATTCGCTAGCTTCAGGGAATAGTTCATATTGAGTGAGGGGACCAACTTCTGCCGTGCAAGATTAAGCATCCTCACGAAGCGCGGTGAGCAGCGACACAACGGATCGGGTTCTGCGATGAGTGGTTCCCACACACGATGTGTCTGTGAAGTGCAGTCCATCCACAGTTGTACATCGGGCTTTAGTCGCAGTACCGCAAAAGCATCAGGCTTAATCACATACACCGGGCGCTCTTCGTCTTCCTCTGGTGTCGGGTTTCGCTCACGTTCTCGAAATTTCGCCCGCCAATCACTGCTACTCATACGCCTCATCCGCTTTTCATCTTCTTCCCGCTCCCGACGCTCAATCGTAACGATCTCCTCCTCAGTTTTACTTTCCTTTCGGTTCCACATCTCCTGTGCGATGCTGTGGATTACCGGATGACGAATGAATGTACGTTCCCAAGCTTCCTGCAGGAGATCGCCCGAAAGCACTTCGAACCGACCTGAGACAATGGCCCGTGGTGGGAGGGTGCCAAGTTGCTTAAACCAGTGGAACAACTGCGGGTCGGTATGACCAAACATGAAACTACCACGCGGGCAGTCAACGATGTTGCGGAAATGGTCCGAGTTCTTCGGAATCGCAATCAAAAGGGACCATTTGTCATCACGGTCGCGGTCGAACTTGTGAACTGCATGAGGCTGCAAATCGCTCTTCACGGGTGAGTTAGCACCGTCATTGTTGTTGTTCTCACCACCACCTCCACTTTTATTATCGCTATCGTTGTTACTACCCCCATAGTCGAAGGGGATGCTTGCATCCTTGAGACGACGTACATTGCTTGTGGTAAGTTGGCCTAAGCGATAAGTCCACATCATGTTGTAGAAGCGAGCGGGCAAGATATCGCCGAGGTTCGACTTGACTTTGGTCTTAATTGTCTTTGCTACCCCAACCCCAACATTTCCGCCTGAAGACATAAGTTTTACTTTGCTTCACCTCACACCCACACGCAAAAATAAAAAGAGTTCGATCGCCG
>NW_027124582.1:1984-8287 GCF_001457755.1 Trypanosoma equiperdum | reverse complement strand
AAAAAAAAAAAAAGACTGGTGGTGAGCTACACTGTTGGTAGCTAGTGTGCAAGTCGGTAGAAGATGAAACCGCACAGCACCCTATACATGGGAGTACAACTCACGTTTACAATAGAGGCAAGCGAATAACAGGAAGAATCCAAACATGACCAAAAATAACTGATATAAGTGTTTCGTATATTCACCAAATGTATCCGTACAGCGGGGTATTCGGTAATTACAGGGGAAAAGCAACCGCATGTGTGTGCGTGCGGCAAAAGATGACGCCCCCTCCGATAAACGTGACCCATATATATCAAATTATAAGGTGGCATTTCGACAGCTCACGAGCACAGCAAAAGGAGACCGCAAGAAATAAACAAAAAAAAGCAAAGGAAAAGCTCGCACTCTTCACCCCCCCCAAAAAAATACAATGAGATCACTACACACCATTCGCCACAAAAATT
This sequence comes from Trypanosoma equiperdum, assembly GCF_001457755.1. NCBI lineage: Eukaryota > Euglenozoa > Kinetoplastea > Trypanosomatida > Trypanosomatidae > Trypanosoma > Trypanosoma equiperdum. The sequence continues at coordinate 7,841 of NW_027124582.1, read as the reverse complement.
TGGCAGCCACCACAGGCGGAAGGAAGCTCCAACTTTACATCCCCCCATCACGGTTTAGTTCCATGCTCCGCTGCTGCATCGTAGGCTACAAAATTTTTATACGTTTGTGTCTTCAATCGAACCCCTCGCCTGTTACGCACAAATTTACCACACAGACAGACACAAGTGTATACATGTATACATTACATGCAACGCCCGCCATTTCCTTTGGCCCATTTTCATCGTTCACACCTTTGCAAATATCACGACCACATTACCCTCTTTTTCTTCATCACCTTTCCCTTTTCAGGCTATGCGTTCCGCCATGTACTTTGGCATCCTTTCTTCCGTTCGCCTGTCTATGTTCCACTCTGCGACCGTGGTTCAAAATGTTTCGCATCATTAACTTTCCCCCCTTCACCCCAACAGCTGCACCGCCACTCTCCATTCAGATCAACGCCATGCGTTCGACTAGGAAAGCTGCAGCACCATAACTCAAAAACATCAAGACGAGAAGGGCGGTTAACGGAATGCCCTTTTGATTCTTCACGGCAGCGACGGCGGACGTCGCGGGGGGAATGCGCATTATCACATCCGCTACAGCCGTACGGCGGCACCCCACTGAGCTCTCACCAGGAATTCCGTTCATTGCTTCGGTGCCAGTGCCTGCTGGTGAGGCGATGTTATTACTACCCCCACCCATCCCCGGATCGGCTTCTAGCGTTTTCATTTGCGAGATACTGGCTGCCTCTTCAGGGTGGATGCGGGGCCCACTGCGCAAAGCTTTAATGCCAAACTTCAGCGCCTGCAATTCGCCACCTCCGGCGGAGCTGGTGGGACCGGCAGCTGCACCATCATTGTTAGTTGCACACGCTGGATCCCGTCGGAGCCGGTCACTTAACTTTCTGTGAATCATAGAGGTTACAAGTCGTGCATTCGGTGGTACAACCACCTGCTCCTCCTCATGACGTTCACTACTTCGATGGCTACCACTGTTGACGCTACTGGCGGTGCGCTGGACCTCATCACTGCTAATGGCACGGTTGTGTGCCCTGTGACTCCTATTCTTGTCACTGTTGTTTCTCACAGCGCTGCCGTAGGCATCAGCCACAGCAGCCCCACTGTTGCAGTGCTTGTTGTCGTTACTAATAGTCATTGCAGTGGCCGTCGTCGAGGCATTGCTTGTAGCGGTTCCTGAGGCTTCATCACCTCCATCATTATGACTATGGTCGCTGAACCCTTCCCCCCTGCGGCCCTGCGTCTCATGCAGAGCCCTAACAACACCTCTCGTGTACGCTTGCAGGAACACTGTAGGACCTTGTGTTGCCTTTAGTTTACCTTCCGACACTTGCTCCCACAACTCTCGTGCTGCCGTCTCAACGGTATTGGAACCCCTTCTATGAGGTCGTGAGAGTTCCTGAGTTAGGTGCTCGTGTGTTGCGGCGTCGGGCACGACGAGAAGGTACTCAATTGCAAAGCGGTCGCTATTATCCCTCCGCAGTGACGGTGGTGGCGGCTCTAATGGGTCGTCAGACTGCGGCCGAAGTCCGAAAGTAATCGAAACAGCTGGTGGTTGTGGAGGTTTGCGACCGCTGTCATCGCTCACTAAGATGGTTCCATACCGTGGCACGATGTAGAACTTGTGTGGATTAGAGGCCTTGACCTTGAAAAGGACCACGCTGCGTGGCTGCTGAGCCGAGGCGGTGGCTGGGGCCCGCCACGTAAGAGTAACGATATTGTCCACAGACTCACCATCCGGAAAGTACAGACCGCTGCAGGACGCCAGCAGTGCCATTTTTAAGAAGCATGCTTAAGACGAAGGGAAAGAATAATGCGAACACAAATTAATGAGCACCAGTGTAAACATATGTTGGTACGTGCGCGGCAAACATCAGCATAGATATGCGCTTACATGGCTGTTTGAAGGAACACAAAAGGAAAGGCATCAGCACAAATGCAGGTTGGACAAAGAGTGTGTAGACCGGTTAGGAAGTACCGCTTCGCAACATTAAGATGAAGGGCCCTGTGTGGAAGGCACCGGTCAAAGGGGAAGGGATAGAGCAGCGGCAAGCTTCAACTCAACATAAACCCAAGCGGCTGCACACAGTGACAAAATATTCACCAGCCCCCTCAAGTAAACACTTCACATGGGTAGAGAAGCGGGCAGCCTCATATCTCGTTCAAAATAGTTACAGAAACAATAGGATGGTGCAACAGAAGGCGATTCAAGAGGGGTCGCTGCCTGTTCGCTTTTTTCCCCGTGACCACAGTGGAAGTAACCTGACAGCTGGACACGGAACGACGACATCCGATAGCAGCGTTTCCCTCTTCACCATTTCCATACAAACTTCATCAACATCACTTATTGCCAACATAGGTTAAATGCACCACTTCAAGTAGCGTCCGCAAACAACATCGACCTTCAGTCGACAGGAGGGGAAACTGGGGAGGTACCTGCCAGTAGTTGGATCCCACCCATTTGAGCGATCCGCTACATGCCAGTGTTAACTCACAAGAACGTGACTGTACCTGTGTTGTCCTATATTCCCTCACTTCAAAGAGGGGAAAAAAGGGAGGAACTGCTGCAAAGAAAAGAAAAGGAGAGAACAACAAGAAAACAAACGGTCGGTTCACTGTTATAAACACACACACACACACACACACACACACACACACTTCTGCTCCGCTTCGTGGTGTTCGTGTTTTCCCATTTAATTTAGCCATCACTGGAGCTCATTGTGCATTGTTGCGGTGTGGCCGCTAGTCACTCATCGAAGACACTGCAAGGCTAACCAAAAGCTCACTAAAACGTGTAGATACTTATGACATACGCTGTATTCAAGGGGAAACTAATACACTCTCTATGGACAGATGCATACATATATAGAAATAAACAAATATACGATCTTTCATCCACCACCTTTCGTTTCCTCTCTTCTTTTCATCTGACTGCTCCGCAGCAGTCTCCATCGCTCACCGCGTCTTCTTTTTCAAACCCCTCACCATCCTTTCGCCCTGATTTGCCGGCCCCCAGGTCAGATTTGTGAGAGCGAAGGAAGATAAGCAAATGAACAAGCCAATAACCCCCTGATTCTTTGACCGGTACGCATGCTTGTGCATGCTCCGGTCCAAGCATGAGGGACATCATCCGCAACTCAGTAAACGCAGACGCACGCAATGATGTGATATCCGTGTGTAACGACACAGACTCATTTACGTACGCCCTTGTAATCTATACATCATCCGGAGTCTGGGATTAGCGTTGGGAGTATGACAAACGAAGAGATAGCAATACAAGAAAAGGTTTGCGTGTCAGCGCATCACCTCCCCCTTCCCAAACCAGGAAGGCCAACACCCCCCTCCGATGTTAAACCGCGATTCCACCTCCTTTCTCCTAACTTTGCGTTGTCCTTACTTTTCCTTTTCTCTATCTTTTTTCCACTCCGCACGAAACTTTATAAGCTATCTCTTCACGGCCATTTCGAATCCTCAGCCATGCCGTTTCCCCTCGACAACTCTTCCTCAACCTATCCACAAAGGCAGGCGTATACACAAAGTGCCCGTCCATCTCTTCATAAAGTCGTACTGTTTCCCACCACTGCTTAAGCTCCGTTGAACCGCATCAACTTTTCCACTTCTTCCTCACGCACCTCATCAAAGTATGAGTGTTGAAGAGCCTCATAAGCGGTTATACGTTCCCTCGGGTTGTAGCACAGCATGCGCCGCAGTAAATCTACACCGTCGTCGTCCAACGCGGGAACTGCAGTGCGCAGTGGCTTCGCGGTCCACCGCGGGAAGTTAACGTTGTGGTGGGGTAGCGATGTGACGCCGCGCCAAGTTGCCTCCGTCGGTGTGCCGAGCAACTGGAATATGGAAAAGAGCTGATTGATGGCGGTATCCCCCGCGAAGAGCGACCTGCGACGGGCAAGTTCAGCAAAGACACACCCCATCGACCACACATCCACAGCGGGGAGGTACTGTTTGTCCCCAAGGAGCACCTCGGGGGCACGGTACCACAGCGTCATAACCTCCGTTGTGTATGTCTGCAGGGGCACACGGAAGGCACGACCAAGTCCAAAATCGGCAAGTTTCACGACAGACTCCTTGCGGTCAATAAGAATATTGCTTGGCTTAATGTCACGGTGGACGAAGCGGCGACTGTGGCACTCATGCAAGCCAAGAAGCAGCTGAAACATGATACGACGAAGCTTGCCGCCAACGAAGGCGGTGTTCCGTTGCTTCAGCATCCCTTGCAAGTCTTGCTCCATGTATTCAAATATGAGCAACAGCTTCGCCTCATGCAGTACCACATCGAGAAGCCGTACCACGTATGGGTGATTCAGTTCGCGTAGCAGTGATACCTCGCGGACGGCGGTGGAAGGTACGCCGCCGTCGTTTACGATAAGCGGGATCCGCTTCATAGCTACAGTGCGGCCGGTAAAGTTGTCGTGGCACTTGTACACAATACCGTAGGAACCTTCACCAACCTTCTCTATTCGGCTATACCGGTCCGGGGTGGACGTACCTCGGAGCGGGGCGGGGCGCAGCGAGCGCGGCACGAAAGAAGCAGGGCCAGCAGAAGGAAGTGGTCGCAGCGAACCATCACATGCCGTCTGTCCTTCCTGCACCTGCACCTGCATCGTGGGGAAGGGGATGGAGAGTCAGAGTCTTGATGCAAAAACCTGTGGATCCGGCTCCTTGTCCACGAGTGTGAGCGTTTTTTTCCCCTACCCAATCCCTGTTCCTCCTTCTCACCCTGTATGTGTTTGTTCACTTGCTGCTAGTCTACCGCGCCGACACGTGTGGTCCCAAGAATTATGCGCCCCTTTTGCTCCTTTTCGACACACTAGCTAGTCACTTGCGGGCAACACTCCCCACGTTATGCTTTCGTACCCAACGACGGCAGCGTATTGTCCTTACAAGCTAACCCGTAAACCTTCCTTGTTTTTTTTCCCCTCACAGATGGTATGACAAAAAGAGCACTTGGGAAACAAAGGCAGTTCCCGAGTGAACGAAGGCAGAAGCAAAAATATAATGGCAGGGGTAACCTTACGACTTTCTTCACCCTTACTGCTGGTTGTTTCCTCTACCTGGTGGCCACTGAGGAGGGAATAAGATGGGGGGAGCTGAGGAGAACGAAATGGAAGGGCAACAAACACGTTAACTTGCAAATACCTGCGGGACGCACGAACTTCGTTGCAAAGCATCAGCCATCCGCCGTCACACGTCTGCATCTCAGAGGCACCGGTACTGTTACTGCTGTACTGGCGTGCATCCTCACGACGGATACATAAATATACGCTTGGTCGCTAGGTCTCGGTAGCTGGTAGGTGCCATTCCGCATCTGATCGCATACTTCATATAAAGCCTACGAGGAAAACGCGTGTCCTCTGTGCATTTTTCTCCCTTCGCCGCGCCCAAACGGCCATCGTCCAGCCCGTTCACCGCACTCATTGACATATCAGTTAACCTGATACGATTGGGGAGCGAGAGTAATTGTTCTGATCTGCTCCCCCCGGATGAAGCGAAGGGATGCCGGTGCCGCCCCCTCGATTGACGGCAGGTGCCCCGTAGTGCTCCAATCCTTCAGCATGATGTTGCAATGGTCGTCCACCGCCAGTAGTGTACCAGAAGTTGTCTCTCTATTCACGGTGTGCACGCGGACGGGGCAGTCCACGCTCTGCAGCAGAAACACGAAGGGATCCATGGCTTCAAACAGGGCGCGAGAAGTTTGCATCACACGCGATCGGCAATGGAAGGATAAGAGCGCGAAAAAAGATTAAAAAGATAAAATACGGAAAGAATCAGCATTTCAATGGGAAACGAAAATCGTTGTTAACGGTAGCCAAGGAGTCAGAGGGGACCAATTGAAGTCAGC
>NW_027124582.1:0-1966 GCF_001457755.1 Trypanosoma equiperdum | reverse complement strand
GGGGGGGGGGGGCGGAGAAAAATAAGGTAAAAAGATGGGGCAAAACGAGGCTTGCTCAAGACAAGAAGACACAGAGGGAAGCGCGCGTGGACAAATGGAAATGACGAAAGAGGCGACGACACATCTACTCAACTTCGTAAACCTCATCTAGTGCCCTTCATCTGCGGCTTCATCAAGCAGTAAAAAGAGCACAGTGCACCTTTACGCTGCGCATCGTTCCACCCGGTTAGCACCTGGGAGCGAAGTGCCCCTGCCGGTCCGGCCACAACTCCTTTTCTAACCTTCTTTCTGCCATTCTTCCTGCTTTCCCTCTTTAAGAGGCTGTTACATGAGGGCTCGACAGGAATCACATCTCGAAAGAAGGCGACGCAGCGAACACCAAAGCAACAATGGGACAATCCCAACGCATCTCCTTTTTCAGCTTCGTGGAGGATTTGCATGTTCATGAGACTGCTTATGAAAAAAAAAAAGGAGTAATGACACAACACAGGGGGCAACGCAGGGGAGGGACAAACCCTTCCTCCTTCCCTCACACACACCTATTGCACTTATCGCACTTCGGAAAGTGACGCAACCCACTTGGCGGCATCCCCTACCATCTCCTCCAACAGATTTTCAAGAGCATGACCTAACACCAACTGCGTGATTCCTGCACGGCGACTGTCCATGCCGAGTGTACCGGCACGACTTCCTGCATAGCACGGCGATCCCAGAGACCTTTGAGTCCCAGAATTCCCCAGACCATCTTCTCCACCTACCGCCAAAAGCGATGCAGACGCTGAAGATGATAAGGCCCCATTACCGTCGTTACGCTCGAAAAGATTCTCGCGCAACCGCGCCTCACAGTAAAAGTCCTCCGCATTGTTGGTGCCCTTGCGCACCAGCTCTGTATAATGGTATGCAAGAAATCGAATATCACTGGGTTGTAGCCTCCCAAAGAGGCACTGTGGGGAGACGAGGCCAGCCGACCGCGACAGAGCCTCCTCTGAGGATAGAAAGGCTTCCTCATACCAAACGAACTCGTCCAGTCGCTGCAACTTCTCCCTTGAGGCCACTGTGATATAGTCGGAGGCTAGCCTTTCAGCCAAAGCACTGAGGCCCGCACGCCATTCTCCGGACAGCCCCCCCTCCCCCATCGCCGCAGCGGCAACCGAAATAATACTTTGGCTTAAAGTGCTCTCAATTGTTGAATAGGAAAGCAGACCGGGATGCGCTAAAGCCTCCAATGCCGTCCCCGCTCCCTCTACCAAGTAGTTGATAACAGAATCTACCATGAACGCAGTGAACCGCTTCTCACAATTTCCAGCGTGCGCACTATACAGCAAAGAGGGGTCTGAAGGCGTAACCGTACCACTGTGCTCACCTTGCTTTTCAACCAAACGATTGGCACCACCCTCAGCAATAGACAACTCTACCACTGAATATATAGAAGGTGACTCACTAGAACCACTGATTACGCAATCAACAGACGCAACACCAGCACCATTTAATTCGCCGACACAACTAAGCGTACCCTGGGTACCACAGTCGGGGCTTGGCAATGCACAGCTTCCGTACAACGTAGAGCTCCCGCCATAATAAAACTCAGAAGTTCCGGAAGAACAAACATCGTTATTAATCAGCATAGCAACGGTACTTATTCCGCTCGACAACACGTATTCCGTCACAGCCTCAGCAGCACCAACACAAGCTTCACCTCCACGAAAAGTATCCAGCAACGACATAGACATCACAGATTCCAACTCACCGCTATAGGCCACATCATCAACGACACAACCAAAGCTACAAACGCCACCACAACAAACAGATGTAGCATCTTCGAAGCACTCTGATATCAAATTTACACACAAAGAACGCAAGCAATCAATAATAAAAAGCTTATCACCAAACACTGCCGCCCCTTCACCATCAACCCCCAACTGTTCATCCTCTTCAGCCTTGAGACGAGCTTCCTCTTCAGCCTTGA
>NW_027123601.1:280-2150 GCF_001457755.1 Trypanosoma equiperdum | reverse complement strand
TTTTTTTAGAAATATGATATATTTTAACACTTTTTGTCAAAGTTTGGCAAATTGTTGAAAATTTTTTGAGAATATAAAAGAATTGCATTTTAAAAAATGTTTATGAAACTGGCTAATGAGTAAAGTAATAGAGTGATGGGGTATGGAAAATGAGTGATATTATGAAAATATTTTAATTTCTCTTATTTTCACTTTTTGGTGCATATTGGCGAGGTTTATAGCAGTAAACATAATGATAGGAGAGTGTTGTGAGTGTGTGTCTGTACTAATATTAAATAAAGGGTGAGGGAGCATAATAACTAAAAAACAAAAATACAAATACTTAAAACAATGGCAAGAGTGCAATGAGAATACGTGATTCATAAAGCACCTCTCATAGGGGTCTGGCAACGAAGCTGAATGGTCGGTGTATATATCAGAGGAAGGTGATTAAATTATTAGTATGTGGAAACATTGTAGTCAACTATTTACTCCAAGTTACATAGCAATGCATAGTGTTCAATTTTGTAAAATGTGGATAATGAAAGGAATAGCGGAATGCACGTAGTGTGTGGCACTAAACGCGGGTGAAGGTAATTTATAAAATGAATGTAACATATACATGCTGAAAGATAACCTACCCACATTGTGCGTACACCATTTAACAGTTGCATCATAGCAATGTCAAGGTTTTGTTTATATTTGTAAAAACTTTTTACATTACTAGACATCTTGGTTGCTCCCACTGACTTATTTCCTTCATATTTTATGTGACTTTCTAACTCATAATAAACTCTTCTTAGTGTGACAATAAAGTCCTATGAAGTATATAGAAAGCATTTATGCAATAATAGGTTGTTTATCTTGTATTGTTATGAGCATTAATCTACTTGTGTCGCTACACAGCTTGTTTGGTTAAAGTGAACCTATTTCACTAGAGATTACTGAAGATGAGTATATGAGATTTGTGTCCACTACTGTGAAGAATATTTGGAAAAGCGAAGATTATCTTGCTGTAGTTGGAATACCTTCAATAGATAATGATAAGAGAATGAGAAGGCGGATCTTGCAGAGAGAAACTTGTTGGGCTTATCCTGAAGTGGCAAGAAAGTCAAATAATTTTAGTGGGAAGTTGCTTATAATTTATGCACTTTCCGCACATACAAATAGCAATTGCAACCTTAGAGAAATTGTTGAAGGAGAGGCAGAGTTATATCAGGATATTATTATTTTACCTGTTTGCGATGTGAATCCAACAACAAATAAGAATGTTTGAGATGCTGGTAATTGGGGTTTGGAAGCGGAACTCACGATGAGTAGAAAAACATATTTGTAATTCAAATTTGCCGTTAAAGTATTTTCTAAAAAATAGCCCCTATATAATGAAAGCAGACGATGACATATTTATGAGAGTGCCATTATATCTAAAATATCTGGAGGTGCTTCCAAGGGAGAAATTGAATATGGGGAGAGCGATTGGATATCCTAAAGATTTTATTGATGAAATTACATGGCACACCATTGGTTATGCGTCCACTATATCTAGGGATGTGGTTAAGGAAATTGTTGATTATGAACCTCTGAAAAAATTAGTAAAATCACCAATCGAATTCAGAAATTTTGAGGTATATATGGATTTTAGAGTCCTCAATTAAGACATTATGGTTGGAGAAGTTATAAGGAATAAATTGAAAGTTGATGGTTTAGTGACGGTGAATATGAAGGATTGTCGATATGTAATGCATGCAAAAGACATAGCAGGTAAGCGGCAGAAAGAGCAAATAATAGTAGCTCATCATTTACGTGAGAAAGATTACGTTACTCTGATGGAAACCAAGAAGGTGACTAGCCACGCTGTAGTTGTTACCGATTTGACTTGGCTAGATAAACG
>NW_027123601.1:0-163 GCF_001457755.1 Trypanosoma equiperdum | reverse complement strand
TCGCGAAAAGCACAAACAACGACGAAAATGCGCTAGAGCTCAACATATTCTGCGCGATAGCAAACATGGCAAAAACAGCCAAAAGAGCGGGTCCCGAAGAAGCCCCTGGCCTCACACAGGAATATAACAACGCTTGGCGCGACATACAAGCAATTTACACGAT
>NW_027123605.1:0-2408 GCF_001457755.1 Trypanosoma equiperdum | reverse complement strand
CTGGACCCTGGCACCACGTGGAGGTGGCCGGCATCGCCAGGGGCATTGTGAGAATTAATCCCACGCCGACCACCCCTTGCTTGGAATGCGTCTCTTCAGGGTCCCTCGGCACGTTTTTTTTTTGTGGCGCCCCATTCCGTCGCGTTACTCAGTAAGTGGTGATATAACTGTAGTCACTTCAGATGCTTCCATGTAGCTGCGCGTTTTTCTTCGGTACTTTTTGGTTGGCACGCTTATCTTCTGCCTGTTTCACTGCACTGCGAGAATCTGCGTGCTTTGTTGTAATTTTTGTACGCCACCCTCTGTCAATGCGATTGTTCCTAAAGTGTGGAGAGGCTTCGTTGCACGTGTGTCGTGCGAACGCTCAGTGCAACCACGCGCCTGAAAAGTCTTTCATGCTTCTAGACTTTGGTGATCCTATGCAGGGGGTTTGCTCCAGTTCTGCTTCCGTATTATTATTATTATTATTATGATCATTTGTTATGCCCTCTCTTTTGAATGTCGTTTCTTCATCATCTTGTCCTCGTTTCCTCGTTGCTCACAGTGTCTGCGGGCAGTTTCTGTCGACTCAAACGGCTACGTTGGAACTGACGTGCGTTCCGCACGCATTTAAGGTTCATGTAAGTCATTGGCACTTGTGCCATAGTCTCCTTCTCGTCGGTGAGGAAATTGAATGCTGTGCCCGTCTAGTGTGGCAGCCGTAGGGGGGCCCTGTTGTGACGTCGTATGTTGTTTACAACTGCTCTTTATGAGCCGCAACTGGAGTTCTTGAACCTCCGAGGGCTTGTGCGCTGTGGTGGCGACATAAAGAGGAGACCAAATTTCGCTCGGGGTTCAGTGTAGTTACCGTGTTCCAATGTAGCATCTCTGCTTGCGAATGGGGGAAAAGAACATGCGCCTCGTTTTCTCTCTCGCTCCGCACTAAAGCATGAGGTGCTCTGACACCGGTGCCGTGCTATCCCTCTGTGCTTCTGCTTCCCTGAGCTATGCCCAGCTGCCTTTCCGTCTCGAGTTTTGGCACTGAAGCAGACTTTCGCAAACCCTACAGCGTGCATGGCTTCCGCGCACCCATGCATAGCTATGCATTTTCTAGGGCTAGCGTTTCACTGTTCCTAGCTTGTCACCCCAACTCCTTTTCCAGGGTCTAAACTAGGACGCGGGCGCGTGTTTGTTTTGATTTATGTGAGTGTTCGGGAGTGTCTGACGGAGGTTGCGTTGACGCGACGTGACATACTCCAAGTCAATGCTTTCAGGTTTTGATTCCCATTATTATCTAACCATGGAACCCGGGGAGGGAGGGGGGGGGGGCGTTTTGTCCCGCAACGATCGTGGAGCGGTAAAAAGCAAGGCGCTGCCATGGCGCCGCTGCGGGAGTGCGCCGTTGCGCGCTGTCTGGCACGCTCGTGGTGAATAGCGCGCGCTCATGAGCGCGTGAGGCCTTCTATTGTTCCGGCACCCCGCTACGCTGATACCAGCTGAATTCAGGGTTAGGAGCACCCATCAGCATGTCAAATGCTGCGGCGAGGTGGTGGGGAAAGTCTCTCCAGTTGGGGCTCCATCAGTTACAAGCTACCCGCTTACAGCGGCTGACTCCGTATAGAAAATTATCACTGCGTTTCCGCGCCGCGTTGGAAGCGTTGCCAACAGACATGGAGACGTCAAGTCTCTCCCAGATTCAGACAAAAAATCGAAAAAAAGAACAGCCAGGCTAAAAAAAAAAAAATTGGCACATTAATAGATAGGAGATAGGAGATAAATGCTGTCAACAATACACTCCATGTTAAACATTTCCTTCTCCACCCAGAAGAGGTGGGTAAAATACCAGCGTTGCCCCTAACGACCCTATATGGGGGTGGCACCAACCGTGCAGTTGAAACCAATATCAACTTGATGGGAAGAGCCTTCCCTGAAATCGATATCTTAAAGAGTAAAAGGCTGTCGAGGCCGTACACGAGACTTACCAACGCAGCTAGTGTTGTCTCGTTTTATTCCGTGTCTCCCATCAATGCGAGATGTTCACATATGACATTCGATGCCACACTATTGACCGGTGGACGGTGCGAGATTGCATCACCACAGCCCTTCCCTCAATAAGTACACCAAGTCCAATACAAACAAGATAATGAAGCACACCTTGCCTTTCCACATCACGGCCGATAGCGTTTGGTACCCAGTTTTCTTTCGATATAGCGAATTAAAGAAAGTAGCACCATCGTTGACCAGCACAAAACGATCAGGAAGTTACAAAGACAGAATCAACTAAACAGCCCAAAAACGACAAAGTTCCTTATTTTCACATACAGCACAACCCAAAGAAAAGCACCCCTACTACGTTTCCAGGAGCAGCAGAGGTTTGTTGCCGCCTACCGCTGTCAAAAGCATTCCATGTTATAATTTGTTTGCCGCGC
>NW_027123461.1:12564-18566 GCF_001457755.1 Trypanosoma equiperdum | reverse complement strand
TGCTTGTTGTGCGGTGGTTTTACTTCTTTATCTTTTGCTTTTTCGCTTCACCAAAAATGTTTACCCTGCCGGGGAGGGAGGAGAGGAGCTTACGATTTTTTACTGTACTGAAGATTGCATTTTCTTCTAGATACATTTCTGAGGCCGTTCCACACAAACACAGTATTACTGTCGAGAATTTGGATAGTTATTTTATTTCCTTGTTGTTTCGATTTTTCTTTTATTCATCCATGCCTCAGGCTCTGCGTGTTTATCATTCCATCTGTACGCGCATATCTGTGTTTTGGTTCGTTGGTTGGTGTGCAGCGAGGTGGATCATCCTTGATATACATACATATATATATATATTTATATATTTGTTTCACTCTCTCCTGTTAGGTAAAGCATCACGAGGAAGAGGGAAAGCAAGAGTAAAAGTAACTAATTGGCGCCCCAGAAGGGAAAATGTCTGCGGTTTCTTCTCCTAAGCAGTCTCAGCATTCCGATGTGAAATTTCCTGAGATTGTGCCACGGATGGATGAAGCGATGGATGAGGTAAAAGAGGAGGCGCAAGTGGAGAGAGAGGAAGTAGAAGAAGAATTCCACTTACCTGTCTGTTTTCGCATGCATTATGATGCACTTCCATATCCACGAACAAATGTCTTCCGTGGGCCAAGTACGTATCGATTGCATTCCCAGATTGTTTTGCCGTTCATAAAACCGCTGTCCTCCGCCACTGTTGGTGAGTTGGTGTCCCGCTTCACCGCACGGGCGTTCAAGTGTTACCCTGAGCTATCTGATTTTGTGGTTGAGGCCTTGTATCCGTGCTTTCAAGGGACGACAACTAGTGGTGATAATGTATTCATTGGTCATTTGTCGGACCGTATTGTTGTCAAGGAGCATGCAGCGTCCCCGCTGTTGAGCTTCCTCGCTCCCACCACACCGGGCAAAACGGCGGTGTATGACCTTTTCACGCTATGGAGGGGGACAAAAACGCGTTGTGGATCAGCACAAATGCCGGTGCTGGCTCCCATATGCCATAATGCTGACATGAAAAATGGTGGAAGGCAGCAGGAAAACGCAATGATTTACACGTGGCCCAACGTGTCTCTCAGTGAAATCCCCTACCCGCTCAAGCACAGATGTCCCCTCACGAAGTTGCCTCCACTCTTCAGCTCAGGAGAGGAAGGTGGTTTATGCGATGGCTTACCTGCGGTTCATTCGCGATTAAACCCGGAGCAGAGGAAGCTGCTGGACCAACTCGTTGGTTTTGAGTCGGAGGAACGTCACGCTCGCAGTAGTATTTTGGAAGATGAAGGAGTGTCTTGGAGAAGCTTTCGGGAATGGGAATTAGACGCTAGGCGACGTACAGTGGTTCTGTTGCGTCTGAAGAGTAGAGATGCATCTAAAGTACCATTATGTGGTCTTGAAGAGTTTAATGTACCCGAGTTTCCCCGCACGTACCCTGTGGATACGGTTCCACTAATATCCCCCGAAAAGATGGTAAAGCTTGAAAAGGTGAAGGAGTACTCGATAGACACTGTTTGGCTATCCCGCGCATTTGCCAGGTATGAGAAACGTCAATCTTGCGACACCAACGACACCCAACCGCAGCCGCTGCCCTCAAAGCTTCGTGAATGCAATGGGAATGCCGTTGCATCAAGCGCACAACTAGGTGAGAACATAGACAATAGTGTTGATAAGGGCGATGAGTCCGATGAGATGGACGAGCTCATTGATCAGTTCGCAGATTTCCGTCGCGACTTGCTAATGTTGGAGCGCAAAGAGTTCCGTAGTCTTACAGCAGGATTTCGGCTCATTCTGGAGCGGCAGAGAGAGTTTGAAGAGGAGTACATGAAGGAAATAATGGCTGATGAGCTACGCGGTACGGATGTGTTAGATGCTGAAAGCTATGAGGCGCCTTATGATTCGCAGAATGTCAATGGCGCATGGACTTGTGTCGCAAGAATGAGCGCATCTCCACAAGATTATAGTGCAAATCTGCCAAATGGGTGCGCTGCGTCGTCGCCGGCGCCACCGTCCACATGCGCATCACCTGCTAAAGTGGTAAAGGAGGTCGAGCTAGTTGGAGATTCGCCCAAGTTTCCATCTTATGAAAAGAGGGAGTGCGACATAGGCGTTAAGGCTGTCACGTGTCCGGACTTCGAGGATGGGATTCCTTACCGCAAGATTCTGACCGATAAAGAGGCACGCGTTCGGGCTGCACTCGATACCATTGAACGTATTGATTCCCAGTGGTCTGAACCCATGTGGTTGAAGGTGGGGAAACGTCGTGTGGAGCATTGTGAAGCTGATGTACGACGTAAGTTGTATGCGGACGAGGTTGCTAGGAGATGTGATATATGCATTTGTCAGAGGCAGGATGTGGAACACATGAAAGAGAAGAAACGCCTTGCGCTCGTCAGAGCCTTTGAACCTATCGTCGAGGGAGAGGAAGAGGACCGTATGGCTATTTACGAGGAAGAGGAGCGTTGGCGATCGCTTCTTCTTTCCTTGTGTCTCCGTGGTGTAGTGCTGCTGAAGACTTTTAGGCCTCAGCGTTGGGGATGGGACGATGATGTATAAACAGCTTACATGCTTCTCTTTTCTTTTCTTTTTTTGTTGTTGGTGTTACAGACAGGGAAGAAGAAGAGAGAGGGTTTCAGATTTATCTGTTATGGATGGGGGCTGAAAACGCATCTGTGGGACTGCATAGGGGTGGATGCGAATGAGTAATTTATAACTCGTTCCCCATGTCCGAGTGAGCTTGTGCTCATGTTAACAACTTACTTAACTGTTTGTGCGTTGCCCTTCCTTCCTTCGTTTATGTTTTTTTTATGTTTTCCTTTTAGGGGGTTTAATTTTATTTCACCTCTCATGAGCAGCGTAAGGGGGAAACCCAGCAGTGAGCTGCCCTTCGTATGGCGTGAATGGCCCTTCCATGTAGGGTAACCTTTTGTTATTGTCGTTATCACACCGTGTTGTGGTTGTCATTTATGTAACTCTTCCGCTTCCCTCTCTTTTTTCCTGAATTTTTAAATGACCCTGTCTTTTTGTCTTGCCCGTTGTGCATTACATCATGCAGTGTGTTATCGTTTGCGTGGTTCTTCCCTATTCAACTACCCCCGCTTCGGGGAGCGTGGGGTGGGGGGAAGAGGTGGGGAAAATATGGGAGGGAAGGGAAGGAGCCGTACTACCGCGGACAACTCATGTATTTTACACTTTTTCCCCCCCCCCTCACTCTTGCTGTTGTTTGTTTGGAATCGTTTTGTGATGTTCCCCTCCCCCCCCTTCCTTTACGTTGCAGATCCGCATCCCTTTGAGCAAGAGGGGAAAAGGAAAAAGAAAATGCCCAGGGGAGGGGGAAATGTGAAATGTATGTGATACGTAACCCCCTCCCTGTACTTGTACATTTTTTTTCTTTTAATTGTTATTATCACAAGCACTGTATCAGAGAGCAAGGGTGTAAAAAACAAAGACAATACCAAAAGGAATCATTAAGCTTTTAGAAAGAGGGGAATACAAAAATTAGGGGAAAGGGTAGAGAAGTTGCCGTGTGTATCGATACTTGCGTTCGTGTTTGTATCCTTGTTGACACTCACAAGAGTAGTGGTGGTGACGTCTGTGTGTGTGTGTGCGTGTGTGTGTGTATGTGTGTATATATGGGAGAGTAAAAAAGGAGGAGGAATCAACATCGACACTAACAGAAAACATCTAATGGTGTTGATGCGTAAGTTTCGATGCCATGGCGGGGTGCAGTGCAACTGTGCCCTCCACTGCTTTTACTTTTATCGCTGCCCCTTATTATGTACAAATATACCGATACGTACTGCTGCGGTACTGAGCTCCCTTAGAAGATCCTCACCACTGCTGTCTGATCCCTACGAAAGCGGCACAAAAAAAACCTTCTCCCCCCGTCGAGCCTTTATTCACACCACAGAAAGAAGCAAATTGATGTCGGAGGAAATAATTACAAAGCTTCGGGAGGTTGTTGGCTTGGATGAAAAGAATGCGAAGGATTTGTCCACGAAGCCTGAACGTGTGACGGACCTTCTCGAGTTCTTCGGCGTCCAGGGAATTACGGCCGCCTCGCCTCGGGAGCAAAAGGTGATGATGTTCAATATTTGGACAAAGGTGAAACTCTCCGAGCATCGTGACCACATCGCCACTTACGTAAAGAATAATAAGCTCGACTCCACGCAGAAGGTGGACGCTGCCGTGCGGTTTGTTAATGCCCTCAAGGCGAACGCCGCGTTTGAAGTTGCGAAGTTTGAGGAAGAGTGCGGTGTCGGTGTTGTATTGTCCCGTGATGATACCGTCAGGCTTGTGAAGGAGGCACTGGAAGCGGAGGATCCCAAAGTGCTCAAGGCTTCGTGGGTGAAGAATCCCAATATGCTCATTGGTAAGGTGAAACGAGCAAAGGGACTGCAGTGGGCCGACATCAGCGTGGTAAAGTCTGCAGTGGAGGAAATGGTGCCCCCCATGATTGAAGGTGTTGTACTTGAGGAAGCACCCAGTAAACCAAAGCAGGCAGCACCGTCTGCTCCGTCCGGTAAGGGAGCGGGAGGCGCACAGCAGTGCCCACGCAACGATGACTGGAAGAACGTCGTTGATACGAAGAAACGCAATCTTATTGGCGATTTACCCAAGTGCAAGGAAGGTGAAATTGTGCACGTAATTGGGTGGGCGCATCGTGTCCGGCATCAGTCACGCATTTCCTTTGTTGTACTACGTGATGGTTCGGGCTACATTCAAGTGGTTTTTGGAGGCGAAACGGAACCGTTTCATCGAGAGACGTCGTTGGCTATCCGTGGAAGACTGAAACACGAACCAAAGGCCAAAGCCGAGTTGCAGCCCCCGTACGAACTGCACGTGGAGGAGTACGCTATCATTGGCAACTCAGACGGAAGCATTGAAAACGTTATTACAGCTGAAAGCTCCCCTGATAAATTGCTGGATGATAGACATTTAGTCATTAGAGGAACGTATGGATCTACAACACTAAAGGTGCGGCATGAACTTATTCGTGCCTTCCGCGAGTACTTCTGGTCCAAGGGGATGTACGAAGTAACACCGCCAACGCTTGTGGGTACTCAGTGTGAGGGTGGGTCAACTCTTTTTGACGTGATGTATTACGGAAAGAAGGCGTATCTCACTCAGTCCTCTCAGTTATACCTGGAAGCCTGCACAGCTTCCCTTGGAGATGTTTACTGTCTCCTTTCAAGCTACAGAGCAGAGAAATCCAAAACGAAACGCCATCTAAGTGAGTACACACACTTGGAAGTGGAGTATGCGGTGTGCAATTTTGAGGAGATGTTGACATATATTGAGGACCTCATCGTGTCGGTGTTCAACATGGTGATTGAACGTGTCGGTGACCTCATTGCCTTCATGAATCCCAAGCAATTGGTCGATCCGAACGGCAACCCACGCGATCCCAAGAACTGGAAACTGGCGCCGAAGAAACCCTTCAGGCGGCTCAAGTACGCTGATGCAATTAAATTCTGCAACGAGCACAACATATTGAACCCCGAGACCAATGAGCCATTCAAATTCGGTGAGGACATCACTGATCAACCGGAGCGGGCAATGGTGGGAATGATTGGCGAGATTGTTTTAATGACGCATTTCCCTGCCGAAATGAAGTCCTTTTACATGGCTCGGGATGATCATGACAAACGGCTCACGGAGTCAGTGGATGTGTTGGCGCCCGGCATTGGTGAAGTGGTTGGCGGCTCGATGCGTATGTGGGATTATGATGAGTTAATGGAGGCATACAAACGCGAGGGTCTCGACCCCGAGGTGTACTACTGGTATACGGAGCAGCGGAAGTACGGCTCAACTCCGCACGGTGGTTTCGGGTTGGGGCTGGAGCGGCTGCTTGTGTGGCTGTTGGATCTTGACTCCGTAAGGGATGCGTGTTTGTTCCCACGTTATATGGGTCGATGCCAACCCTAATGTTCATGTGGCGTGTCAATTAACTATTTAATCGAAGTAAAGCAATCAAAGGGGGGGGCAACCGT
>NW_027123461.1:4327-12551 GCF_001457755.1 Trypanosoma equiperdum | reverse complement strand
ATATATATATATATATATATATACTAAAAATGAAGTAGACCTGCGATGATTGGGAATCCAACAATGAAACTAAGTGAAAACTATCCGGGAAAAGAGGAAAACGGGGGAAGACAATCCGCTAATTATCCGTTACTGCATTAAAATAGAGCGGAGAGAGTGCGTGCAAAACGATTTCTGTAGTGGACTGTTGGCCCGGCGGGAGAGCATGTGGTGTGACGAGAGGGCGAGTTATGGAAAGTTTTTTTTTTCTTACGTGTTGCATTTGGGCGGAGTGGGGGCTGAAACTGAACTCCTTATCATTTATTCGCTATTTAATCTCAGTTGAGCTCCACTCGCATCCCTTGAGGAAGGTGTCAGCAGGATGATGGGAATACCTTTTAAGGTTACGAAGCGTACGTGTGTGTGTGTGTGTGTTTTGATCTTGCCAACCTTTTTGCTGTTGTTTCCAGCATTAGACGGGGGCTTGTCCAACCTGAGCTCTCCGGTGTTGTGAATATTCCCAATTTCCTGTGATTGTTTTCCTTTTTGTTTTGTTTTGTTATTGCTTGGTTGCTCCCTGTTTGTATCTCTTTCCCTGACCGGAGAGGGGGCCAAAACGAAGTGGCAGCGTGCAGCCAGTCGCAGGATTGCGGAAGACCTTTGGAAAGAAGGAGGAAAAAGGCGGTTGGGGGTGAAGTGTGACATGACGTAATGTAAAAAACAAAACAAATAACAATGGTAATTAGTTAAATAAAATGGAGGAGGGGTTAATAGTGTAACACTTTAAAAATAAAAGTTTTTTTTTTAAAAAAGGAGGTGTTTATATTTACATTTAGGTGTAATTCGTGTTAAAACATCGTAGCGGCAGGTGAATTACACCTTTGATGTTGCAGATGGTGTTGGCGTTCAAATTAAAGGGGGAAAAACACATTCACGTTGATGCCTCTTTGGAAAATATTACTTTTATTCTTTTTTTCTTATTGTTGCCGACATCAATAACGCGGTTGGCGCTCATAACTCTCGTACATATATATATATATACAGAAGGTGTGAGCGAGGTAATTACTTAGAGGTAGCCAAAGCATTTTTTTTCCACATCGCGGGAAACAATTCAGAAGAAGGAGACGAGCAGACTCATCGACACCCAGATTAAAATACACGCAGGTATCCCTTTTATTAAACTGAGGGCAAAGGAGTACTTCGTGCTTCAGTTTTCCCTCCGGGGGCCTAACTTTCGTCTCAGCCACACCCGCTGATTTTTTTTATTATTATCACTACTATTATTTTACGAGTAACTTCCCCGTCACGCGCTACTAATGGTTGTGTTTCACCAATTGATACTTCCACTAGGGGTACTGCTTTTACTGCACAGTATTTACCTCGCGCTGAGTGCTCGTGAGCAACTTCAGGAACAGCACCACGGGACTGGTGAATCCCTCAATAGAGGCGACTATTTTCCCATGACGTCTTTACGCACGGGAGCTGTGACAGGCAGCAGTGGCGCAACATTGTACATCTTCGCAGAGTTACTTGTAGGTGTCGCTGTATCGATAATTGGATATGTGAAGCGCTCAACCTTCAAACCCGCGCGACTCATCGACAAAAACTGTTTTGACCGTTACGACAGCATTGCTTACACAGGTGTGGGTTTTATGCATTTCAATCATCGCGGAGCAGGAACAGCAAGGCGAAGCGCAAAGACACCCAACGGGGAGAGCATTCGAGCATCAACAGGGAAGAAACATGCGTAAGATGTTGTCGGTTCTCTCGTTATTTGTTTGTGTAGTCGGCGGCAACAGAGACTGTTGCAGTTTTGGATCCTTCTTTGGTGTGGTGTAAATGGGATAAGGACGAGAAGTGCATTGTGGTGGCTAGTGAAGGAAAAGCACCAGTGAGTGCGAGTAAGATAGATGTGTAGCGTACGCACGGCTTCTCTTTTATTGGTTATCTGTGCGGCCGTCCCGAGGGAAGGGACGACACATCATGTAGGAGGAAATTTGTTTATTCTCCCCCTGGTTACTGTTTTGTGCTTTACCTTCTATCTGATTGTAACGTTTTGTTGTCTTATTTTTGTAATGGGGCCCATCTTCCGCCATGACGTTGTATTGCTGTGTATGGGAACAGGGGAAGGGCGAGAATGATGGCGGATGCGTTAAAAGGGAAGAGGGGAAGAATTCAAAAAGAGGACGAGAGGTGGGAGGCCCTTTGAGCAACAATGGCGGAAAGGGGTGTTCAAACCATACCGTCAATAAAGTGAGACAAGTAAGATGTATGCCGTGGGAAGTAGGGAGGCATCAGGGATATCCGATGCCGCTCCTATCGACTTAGCAGTAAATCATCTCTAGCTGTCGCAAATCTGTTTTAAAAGTGCGTGTTTCGTTTTCGTTATTCCTGTTATTATTACTGTCAATGGCCGAGTCACTTTTGACATAGCGGGGCTCATTGGTGTGACGTTCCCACTTTCGATGGTGACGTGTGTTGCATTTACTTACTTCAACTCCCCTCCCTTTCACTTTTAATTAATACCTTCGGGTGTGCAAATTATGTTCTTTGCTTCCCTCAGTGGACTTTGTACAGACGTTCACGCCCCATTGTAGGTAATCGTTAACCTACTACCCGCACACGGCTCTACATATTTTTTTGTCGAGCAGTGGACTACCGCCTGGGCAAGTGGTTGGCAGGACGGGCATATTAGGTGATTCGTCACCGCTACAGGGAAAGCAACTGTGAAACCAAAAAGTCAGGAAACCCGAAGGGGGAAAACACAACACGGCGAAGTGAAGCAAAGGGGCGCACATTTTGTTTGTTTTAGCAAATGTTTAGGAGGACATTCTTTACACCAATGATTGCACAACCAACGCTGTTGATGCTTGGAAACAAGGGCGGTACGCCGAAGCGCAAGAAGAACCCGATGCAGCTACGCCGCAAGGTGTACGGGCTGCACTTCAAGGAAAAATACCTCAAAATGGAGGAGTGGTACTACTGCCCGCTGTGCGCAGAGCCCAAGAAACCCGGCGAATGGTGCCGTCGAGAGGACTGCCGTCAAATTAAACCGTAGGGCTCCAGTGAGTGGTAACATTATCGGAATTCTCAATGATTTCTCCCGCACAATCGGTGTCCAACGTCTTCACTTTGAGAAAAGCAGGTGAGACCATGACGTTTTTCTTTTTATGCGAGACAATTATGGAAGGGGAGCTGGAAAAGAAAGAGAGAGTCGAAGTATTCTCAGAGTCTTTTGTCCTTGTTTCCTTTCAGGCGTTTCACGCTTTATTTCTCCTCTTCCCCCCCCCCTGTTGTGGATCACGTCACAAACTTATGCGTCACAAATGTAACGGGTCCGTCCTCACTGTATGTTGTGCCTGTTGGTGAGGTGAGGCGAGGCGTAGTTGCGTGGTGTTTTGAATTGGTTACTCCGACACCGCACCATGGCTGTTCCACCACGGTGGCAATAATTGTAACGACTACGTTTTCCCTGCTTTTCTCTTTCCCCTTTGGATAATTTACTTCGGCCTGGCACATCACATCACATGATACATATATGTAACCCCACAGAGGAAAGGTGCAGAATGGACTTGATCTTCCCCGAAGAGGCCCACACTGTCACGGTAAGACACTTTTCGGTTCCCGAACCCCCGGGTGCACCGGAGTTAAGGCAACAAAGTAATTTCCCCATCACCTCCAATCCTCAAATCTCTCCCGCACCTGACCCTGTTGTTGTGGCCGCAATTCAGCGCCGGATTGAGTGCGGCAGCGGGTTATCTAGTTGTGGTGAAAGTGGTGACTCAATGGATAATGCCAGTGATCCGGCACGTCGATTAGCACACCTGCAGTCCGCCCTCTCGATCCTTTGCCACACGGCTGCGATGGATAAGTCGCAATTCTTTCTATACCGGAAACAAGTAAGCAAAAAAAGCACAAATGATAACGCAGAATGTGCTTCAACAACGGATTATTCAATCACCGACATTTATACTACCGTGCGGGCGTTGAAATTAGAGTATGATGAAGCAGTAAAACACTCAAGGGATGAAAAAGGAACCCAAACGGCAAACGCAGAAGTCTTGGAGTTGGCGCGCCGCAGAACCGAGTGCCGTGTGGATGACTGCTTGCGCCTTTTGGAGCCAACTATCACTGAACTTATACTCGACTTTACCCACGTGAAGAAAGTACCTGTCGCCTACACTGAGGAGATGCTTCAAGGGTTGCCGCAGGTGTTCGCCATGGAGAGGTGGCCGTGTACTATTTTGCGGAAGGAAACTGACGATTTCGTTGGGCAAAAGCGTCCACGTGTCTCTTCGCGACCTCTCGCAGGCGAAAGCGGTCGTGGTGAGTCTTTTTTTGAGCATAACGATGTGGCACACGCGGCTACCGCAGTTGTCTTTAAAGCCCTGCGGGACCTGAGGAAAAACGACTACATGTGCCTGCTCGGCGATAAAACATTAACTTCAGCTCCAAAAGCAGCCGATGTGTCGCGATCGCATCTTACTTATGGAGAGCTGGTTGAAAGAACCCTCAGCGGTGTTTATCGGGAGCGGGGTCTATTAGCTGCATTGTATGACGTCAAGCGGCTTCTCTACGGTGCATACGATGCCGCACCTGCTGAGCACGCTCCAACTATCAAGTCACTTCACGCTCAGTTTGAGCAAGATTTGCGCCGCCATTACAGTGCGTTTCTCAGCAAAACTGGACTGCGCTGCAGGGCTAACGACTTTGTTCTTCAGGTGAAAACAATGTTTGACATAAACCCACTTCCCGCTTCTAGAGAAGTGAAGGATGGCGAAGGAGGGGTGCCGTTGTACAGCGAGACGCAGAAGAAGTGTCTGAAACTTTTGGGTCATCTACGCGCTGTAGACAGCAAAGGGTGGTTTGAGTACCCGGCATTTGACTTGGCGAACATTGAACTCAGTAGCATTGAGCGCTGGATTTGCGGGCCACCCTTCAGCACCAAAACAGACCGTGAGGCGTTTGTGGCATTGCGTGATGTGTTGGAACAAATGGTGGATAACTGTGTGTTAAGTTATGGACCTACCAGCCAGTATAGTCGTGTGATTACGATGGTGCGGCAACGCCTGGTGGAGGCTTCTCAAGAGGTTGGACTTCTGTAGAGGTTTTTTTTTAATCTTCCCCAGCTGTTTGTCTCATCCTTTCGCCTTCCACTGCATTTGGATTCGTGTCTGTCTGCCTTTGTGTTGATGTACCTTCCCTTTCCACTGGTCATCGGTGTCTTTTATATTT
Organism: Trypanosoma equiperdum; assembly: GCF_001457755.1. Lineage (NCBI taxonomy): Eukaryota > Euglenozoa > Kinetoplastea > Trypanosomatida > Trypanosomatidae > Trypanosoma > Trypanosoma equiperdum. The sequence goes on along the minus strand of NW_027123461.1, from coordinate 7,337 downwards.
TTCTTTGCTGCTCCTGTGGGTACGCTTCAACGCTTCGTTTTTTCTTTCCTTGTTGATCGTTCTCTCTCCTCATCACAAACAACATCCGGCATGATGTTGTTGCTGGCGTACGGGACCGAGGAATTTCCCCTTCACACAAACGTGAGAAGCGAATCGTAAGGAAAGGACGGACCCATCCGCTGGAAAAAAAACAGTTTATTTACTTACTTTATTTGTAGCTCATAGAGAACAAAGGAAGAGAAGGTGCGACTCGGCACTGGAAGGAGTTGTTGCAACTGAGACGAAATAACTCAAAAAAGGTATCCTATAATGGCAAAAGCCCTTAGTGTCAGTTTCAAAATAGACTCCGTACTGCAAGAGGCGTTTGGTAAAATAGCAGCTGAGGATTCTCGTCTTCGTGCGTTGGTCATTACTGTTGAGGATGAAACAATGCGGCTCCGCGGTGCGCCGCTGGAAGCCACAGGGAACCAAAGTGATGATTTGGTCAAGCTGCGAGACGCCATTACCGAAGACGGCTTGAGTGCTGCCTTTCTAATTGTTAAACTTGCTAAAGGTGAATTTGCTCAAATATCGTTTTGCTCAGAAGATGTAAAACCAAAGGTGAGAATGATGCATTCGTCGGGGGCGATGCATCTCGCCGAAGTTTCTGGGCTGCAGAAGCCGCCCTTCGAGTTAACGAAGCGCAATGTTGAGCGCATGGATGACATCTGTGAATCACTATTTAAAAAGGAATCAGAGAGTAGTCGCGCTGAGCTCATGACGGAGGAAGAGAAACTTCATGCTGCCGTGGCTAAGCTGGAGGTGGCTCCACCTGTTGCCGTCATGCCGGGTGTAACTGTGCCTATAAGTGAGGAGGGAGTTCTTCTGCTGAAGCGTATGGCAAATAGTGAAGTGAACGCGGTAACGTTTGCGATTGACAAGGAGAAGTTTGTGGTGGAAAAGTCACTTGAAGCTGCCGCGGCGGTGAGCGCTTTGACGGCTGCTTCACTCGCGGATGATGTTGTGGCCCTCCTTCCTGAAGGTCAGCCGCGTGTGGTGGTGATGCGGTGTCCAACCGCAGAGGCGGGGGTAATCATCGTGAACGTGTGCCCACCCACGTGCAAACCTCGTGAACGTATGACATACTCATCTTGCAGGGCCTCGTTTGTGCAACAGGCGCAACAACATAACGTGAAGTGCGTGAGGCGAATGGAAGTTGGTGAGATGGATGAGTTTCGTGAGGCCGTGGTGGAAGCATTCGCGGAGCAAACCAGTGGAGACGGAAAACCGTAATGATTAGCTTTCAACTGAATGGTTGGTTGTTTCTGCGGGCTAGCGGTGTGTATGCGAACAAAACTCTCCATCCTCACACGCATATATACGCGGGCGGGCACACACTCGATGTGCCCGAGGATGCGACGACGGGGGAACGAAGTGAGTATATATTGGTTTTTTTTTGTGTGGTGGGGAGCTGGAATGGGTGCAGGACCAACCAGATTTATTGCGCAAAGAGTTGAAGCGAGTTCTCTTACCTGTTTTTGTTCGCTGTCTACGTTCCCGTTCACTTCACGCTTCGCCATCGGTGTTGGCACCTACATGCCATGTTAAATGGTTGTCTTGGTTGTTAAGATACGGATCAGCGCGCTCACCTATTGTCCCCATGCTTTGTTTGTTATTTAAGTGTGGAATGTTCCTGCGGCGTCTGATTGTCTCCCAGAGACGCCACGTCTTTTGCGCTGGTGTGGTATTGTCTGCGTCCCGCTTTTGCAGTGGATGTGGAACAACTTCCAGTAGAGCAGATTCCCCACCCACCTCCGCAGTGAATGTGGAGAGTTTCACCCTAAACGAGGAGGTTGTGAAGAGGGATATGGAGGCGCTTGCAAAGTGGAACGACCTATCGAGCAGAATGGATGCATATAGGGAAGAGAAGCAGTATGGAAAGATATTGTCCGCTGTGGACGAAGGCATAGCAATGCTGGAAGAAATGGGAGCACTGAGTGCCCCTATCCAATGTGAGACGCTGCTGTTACTGGAGGCTTCCCAGGCTCACTACAACCTACAGCAGTACGATTTGGCTCTGGAAAGGGCTAAGAAGGCGAAACAGACGCTGATGGCAGCACCGGAAGGAATGCGAGACGCTGCAAAGCTTGGTGAAACGAATCAGCTCATCGGTTATATCCACCTTAAAAGTGGGAAACTTGAAGAAGCGAACTCTGTTTTCACAGATATACTTCGCTGGATCGATGTCGATGCACGGACGGCGACCCCGATGCAAGCGGTCGCAGCTGTTAATATGCGCCGCTTTATTGTCACCGGTATCGCACTCTGTTGGCACAAGGTTGCTGAAAGAGAATGTGCAACTGGTGGTGACGGCAGGGAAATGTATGGAAAGGCACTCGATTTGCTTCTCGAGGCCCTCAATACTCATATCGACGAGAACGATCATGAAATGGTGAAGATGTCGCTGCTGAGCATCCTGCAATGTTTTGATGGTGTCGGAGATGGTAGCCAGGCTGTGATAACGGCAGAGAAGTTGGTGCGTTGGTGTTCACGTCATAAGGATGAGCAAGGCATCGCAGAAGGAAACGAATGGCTCACAAAGATGCAGGAAAAGTACCCGCAGAAAAAAGAGGAGGGAGATAAAGTGTAGGTAAGGGGCGTACTTTATTGGGTGAATGATCATGTGGACGGACTGTTAGCGACGTAAACAACTTGTGAGTTTGAGGTGTTTTATACGCGGCGATTCTGCTCCTTTTTTTTCCTTCTGTTCGACGAAAACAAATGTTGTGTGTGGGGAACACACCTCAGAAAAGGAGGCGGAAGGACAGGTAGGAAAACCAGTGCATAACAGAGACGGTTTGTGTGTGACCCCCGCTGCTCTGCATGCGAAGCAGTATGGAATCTGAGGAAAAGTATTATCCGGTTCTTAAAGAACAGGAGATACGCGGGAGGAAGAAACGGCCTCTTCGCAAGGGGTTCAGATGAATCAATACCTGTTTGCAAAAATATATATATATATATCCTTATTGTA
>NW_027123461.1:0-4310 GCF_001457755.1 Trypanosoma equiperdum | reverse complement strand
TTTTTTTTTGGGGGGGGGGGAGGGGACCCTTTTCTTTATATCCTTTATTTTCTTCGTTCCCTCTCCACTTCTGGGTCACTGCAAGGTTAGAGGGAATCCATGGCGAAAGGTAATGAGGAATGTGTTGATCTTCGTCAGTCGTGGAGACATTTCATGGTGACACCTGTAGAGCAAACACATGCGCCAGTTGGTGTTGAGCAAGCGCAGATAAAACGCGGTGAATTTACACTCCTTCAGCGTTACCACCTGGTGGGGACAAACGCAGACGAGCAGTCGCTGTTCTTCCTATCGCTAATCAGCCCAAACGCGGAATTGTTGCGGGCGACGTGCCATCTGTTCATTCAGTTGAATTTTCAGTATAGGCAACTCCTGCTTGATAACGAGGAGAAGCTGACGTTGCTTCGCTTCCATCATGAGGAGCAGTTGACAAGTTTGCTTGAGGCCTCGAATGCAGAGACACGAGATATGGTTGTGGGGTCAGATGTTACGGAACATTTCGTCCTGAAGCATCAACGTGAGTTAGAGGAACACCAGGAAGAAAACCGCTTTTCCGAAAACACCCTCCTCTTAGAGCTCCGCCAAAATTTCTTTACTTTCCTGAAGGCATCTGCACAGGGTACGATGGATTCACTTGAAGGGGAGCCTGGGTGGTTGAAGCTGCGACAAAACGATGAGCAGCACAAACGAGGGATGAATATTGGATATTTTTGCGACGGTCGTGTTCCAGTACGTGTGGTGGAGCTGCCAAACCTTCTTGGGAGGAACTTAACTGGTTTTAGGCCAAAGGATCCACTACTTCGGCCGATTGTAGTCGATATCTCACCGCTGACGTCCTTGCGCGAATGCCTTCATTGTCTTTACTCGGAGGAGCGAGATTCTGTTTTAGCTGTGGAGGAGCACCTGCTTCGCTTGTCGCGACAAGTCCATGCGGTGTTGTTATTCATTGGTCTCGAGGACGAGGCAATGCGCATACTTTCCAGCAATTATGCGGAACTCTTCCTCGACCAAGAAAGCATCTCCCCGTCAAGGCCAGCGCCATGTTTCGTGCCTCTGCGCCATCACCGCTGCTTGAGGGTTATGCTTTCCACTCAACTGTGGGGAGCTAATATTATCCTCCTGTGGACACCACAAGCTGCCAATGGACGCCATAACTGCGAACCGCTCATTGTAGAAGATGCCCTAAATTTAGCTCTTTCTTGGAATGCCGACATGTTTACTGTTGCCGTGCTAGGCTCTGCAGCGCGTTCCCATGCAACTTCCTCTCTGCACACCGAGGATCCGACACGTGAAATACCAATGGAGGTTCTGCGCCAGCTGCAGTGCGGTGTAGGTCGGTTGGTATTTGAGGCTGCAACCATGAAAGCCTCTGCTGTATGGGGTGGCTCCGAAGAAACGGAGCAGCGGCAGCAAAAGAACAATTGGGATGCCGGTCAGACAGTCCCTCAACTTGTGTCGGCCAGGGAGCCGCAATTGGAGTTCAACTTGCCCATGTCTATACGTGTGTTCCTTCCTACCACTATGGCCTCGCTAGATGAAAGTGGTGATCGCAGTGAGTCGTTGGAGCTCTCCCTTCAAGGAGGTGGTGGCGCTGCTGGACGGGTGGAGCGTCACGGGTTTAGGCAAGATGAAGATGTAGGTGATGTGAGTGTTATTGATTCATCGTCGCTCACAGATGTGCACAGTATAAAGCATACCACCAACAGTAGTTTCTCCAGCAACATCGGCAGCCGGAGAGAAACAGATCGCCGTGGTCGACGGCAAATGACTTTTGGAAGATTGCTTGCATACAACTTTGGTGAGTCGGCCGTACTCCGATAAAACGAATTGCCGGCTCCATTTCTATGTGCTTGCCGTTACATTTCCTCCCTAAATATTTCACGTAAACCTGCACTCGAACGCACAATTTTTTTCTTCTTTGTGCTCAATCATTGTTTTGCTTGCTGGGAAGTGCTTTGTGTGGGTCTGTCTCTCTTTCTCTCAGTAAGTTTTGCGACATTGGCGTGTACAGTGGTTGCACTGCCACCCCCATTCACCAACGACAGCGTTCGTTTTGCTCGTTCATCTGCCTTTTCGGATGTGGATTTGTTTATGGCACAGTGATACCTCCAATAGGGGCATTTCGTTAATAATCTCTTTTTATTTATTTTCTTTCCTTTCTCCTTCTTTGTTGACCAACGTAAAGTAACAAGTAGCAAACAGAGGGACGCATAGTGTCACATCGCGCGGCTGAAGAAAACAGTAAAATAACAGCATAACGTGTTTTACTGCACCTCATGTCGTCACACGGCAAATTAGTAAGGAAAGCTGAAGATCTTCAAGAGGACTTGTCGTGGGATTCCCATATTAAACATGTGCTAATAGAACTCGAAAAGATTTATTTTCAGCGCATTAGGCCAATAGAGGTGAAGTTTGACTACGATATGTGCTGTCCTTCGTGGTTTGGGGAATCCATGGTGCAAAAGAAGCCATTCATCACGTTCTTAGGACCCTTCTCAGCGGGAAAGTCTACGTTCATAAATTACCTTTTACAAGGTAATCTATTATCCACAGGTCCTCAACCTGTGACGGATCGGTTCACCGTAATTTCCCATGCGAAAGACGTACAAAAAATACCTGGCCGCGTTTTGATGGCTGACTCCAAGCAGCCTTTTCGTGGCCTCAATCAATTTGGTGGTGTATTCGGAGAGGTATTGGAGGGTATTACACATCCTCACCCCATCCTGCAATCTGTTACACTCATTGATACACCGGGTGTTTTGGAAACCGCGGGGAATGCTCACAGTCGTCGATATGACTACGTTAACGCTTGTCGGTGGTTTGTGGAGAAAAGCGACCTTGTGTTTGTCATGTTTGACCCAACGAAACTAGATTCTGGGGAGGAGTTACGTGCTGTGTTTCAGCAAGCCCTGAGAGGACATGAAAGTAAAATCCGTATTATTTTGAACAAGGCTGATACGGTGGAGCCACAAGAACTTATGCGCGTGTATGGCGCATTGTTTTGGAATCTCTCAGCCCTTGTCGCTACGACAGAGCCACCGCGCGTTTTCATTTCAAGTTTCTGGGAACAGCCGTACCGCATGGGCACAGATCATGAACTATTTACGGAAGAAAAGGCGGACCTTATTTACCATATAACAACGGTAGTCCCCATGCAGGCCCTTGACCGACGTGTGGCTTCTGTGCTTCAGCGCGCAACTCGAGTAATTGCGTTTGCGATTCTCTGCGCCACTTATAAAACCAAGATGCCCTCGCTGTTTGGTAAGGCTAAGGCAAGGAAACAGTTTATTGAAGATCTACCACAGATATGTGAAGACCTGGCGAACAAGTACCGCTGCAGTGTTGCCGATTTCCCGAAGAAAGAGGTACTGGAGAATTTTTTTTCGAGGGCTAAAACTAGTGACTTCTTTGACATGAATCAACTGCTGAAACGGAAGTGGATAGAGCTTATGAGGATCACAGTAGACCGGGACCTTCCAATGTTGCTGAAGCCCCTTGAAGAATCGGCCGTTGTTGATCCCAATGATCGTAAGCATGCCCTCCTTCTCCAGCGAGAATACTTTAAAAGGATGTCCATGGAAGCCCATGGTCAGCTGTTTGTCGAGGACGTTTGTCAGAACTTAGGTACTGTGCCCATGATTCAGAGCCAGTTCACGGATCGGCCGGCCATCTGTGATGTACCCGCGAATAACACGTCGATGCAACTGCAGAGCACAGCTCCACCCAACGGCGCAGGTGGAAACGTTAACCAGGAACAACTTGCGGTGATGATGCAAATGATGCAAACGATGATGGCCGCCCAGCAAGGGCAGAAGCCGAGTCCACAACAGCAAGGGGTTCCGTTGATCTCACAACAAGCTTACGCACCCCAGCAGGTGCAACCAGAGCAGGGAGGGCCGCTGTTTCCGCCGTCGCAGCAGATCTCTACAACCACGCAACAGATGAATCCGTACCAACAGATGCAAACAATGGATACACTTCAACAGGGCGTACCACAGTTTCCGCCGTCGCAGGTCTGTATCGAAATGCCACAGTCTAACCCATATCAGCAGGGGCAACCAACATTTATGCCTTACGGAGGTTTCCCATCGGATCCCCAAGGACAGGGACTTCCACAGAATCCACAGCAGCAGGGACAATTGTTTCCTTAGTTGTTTGCTTGTGGTATCCGCAATGACATGCGCGTCTGGTAAGTGCTCAATAGTAATAAGTCCTGTACCTCTTTCAAGACAACTTGGTGCAATAATGGCTTCTCCTCCCCTGGTCATAATGAACGTGTACCAAAGGTGATGAGACTGCCCAAAAAGAAAAAA
>NW_027123730.1:47703-64599 GCF_001457755.1 Trypanosoma equiperdum | reverse complement strand
TGAGTGCGATGTCAGGGCCGTTCTCGCAAAGGATGGCAGTGGAATTGGTGCTGCATTTATTTCCGCAATGGTGGTGAACGACAAGTAAGTGAGAAAACCATGCTTTTTAAAATTACTTTCACTGTCTGTTCATATTTTGTGTTCTTTTTGTTTTTGAAATGGGCGTTTTTTGTCGCTCTCGGTGGCAGTGCTCACATGCTATTCGAGTTACCACTCCGTCTTATCCCCAAATCCTTCCGTCAACGGTACCGCAACAATTGATGACCCAAAAAGATCAAAAAGAAAATATTTTCTTTATCGCAGACTAGCGAAAACATAGGCGATAAGAGAGGAAAAACGTTTTTCTCTTGTGGCCTCCCCCCTTACGAAGGTGAGAACCTCTGCACTTTGTGTGCTTAACCTCCTTTTTGTGTAATGGTCTGTTTTCTATACTAATAGGTAGTTGTAATATAAGTTACTGCAATTACTTTATCCTCATTTTCCTCTGGTTACCCTCTCTTTTTTGTTGTTGCTGTTTCTGTGATAAAGCAACTCGGACAAAGAAGGAATAAATGCAGCTAATATATTTTGAATGGGGACGAAAAGAGAAATTGTTTTACCTATCCTTTCGTGTTTTCTTTTTGTTTATGCTTCATTATTGTTGTCGTCGCTTTCGGTGATAATATTTTTACTGTAAGGTAGTAACTAAACATTTATTGTAGTATTACCTTTTTTACTGCGATGAGGCTTGCGCTGTTCTTGTTGTTGTGTTTGCTTCCATGATTTATTATGGACGGAAATGGGATCGGAAGGAGAGGGGGAGACAAAAGGTGTGGCGACTATTGCTAAAAAACAAAAGCAAAAAGAACTAAAAAAAAGTGTGAACATTAAGCAGCTGTAAAGTAAATATTTTTCTGGGTTTTTTTTTCAGTTCTTCTTTGTTTATTTTTATTTTTCGGTGCCACAGTTATGTGGGACTAGGGTTAGGGAATTAATAATAATGTAAAATGGGGGAATTTACAAATATGGGAGGAGAGGAATCATATAAAGTAAGGTTACCTCATTCATTTAAGGTCACTACTCCATATTTTCCCTTTTCACCAACTCTTGTGATATTTTTAGGGAGGACGAAAGGAAAAAAGGAAAAAAATGAAAAGCAATGTGAAATAGGAATGGAGATGAATGAAGGAAAAGTAACAACTGGAAGAATTGAGAGAGAAATAATGAAAAGGTGTGGAGGATGTGTCACCGGAGGCGGTGAAAAGAGGTATAACGAAAAAAAAACGAACAAGGGAAAGAAATAATTATGGGGAAGTGAACTGATACAAAACGTAAGGGGCAAAACGTGAAAAGGATAATACAAGGTTTGGCAGGAGACTCTAAAAGCAAACAAAGGGTATATATACACCCACACATTGTTTATGCTGCTGCTTTGCGCTGAACACTTTAAGGCAACGTATGAGGTCTTCATTAGGTGTGACGGGGATCTGTTGTCGTTACTGTCCTTATGTGATGTTGTTGCTTCTCTTAATTCCTTTCTTTCCCCCTTTTCTGCTTGCACCGGTGCAATACTGCCGTGTGGATCGATACGCCATAAGAAAGCAATACAAACACAAATAAGTTATATAAAAAACTCTATTTATTACTAAAGCCAAAACCCCGAGACACATATCATTTCCAGTATAAAGGAAAAAGATATCAGCGTAAGTTTATCACCTCGATATTGGAACGTCCGAGTAATGTCTAGACGCCTAAACAATATCCTCGAACACATCTCGATCCAGGGAAATGATGGTGAGACTGTGCGTGCCGTTAAGCGTGATGTTGCAATGGCAGCGCTGACCAACCAATTCACAATGAGTGTGGAGTCTATGCGACAGATCATGACATACCTCCTGTACGAGATGGTGGAGGGTCTTGAGGGTCGTGAAAGCACCGTCCGCATGTTACCATCTTATGTATACAAGGCGGACCCTAAGCGTGCTACTGGCGTCTTCTACGCACTTGACCTCGGTGGTACCAACTTCCGTGTGCTGCGCGTTGCATGCAAGGAGGGTGCCGTGGTGGATTCCTCTACTTCTGCATTCAAGATTCCCAAATATGCCCTTGAGGGTAACGCCACCGATCTGTTTGACTTCATTGCATCCAATGTGAAGAAAACCATGGAAACTCGTGCACCTGAGGACCTCAATCGCACAGTTCCTCTTGGGTTTACCTTCAGTTTCCCCGTGGAGCAGACGAAGGTTAACCGTGGTGTGCTTATCCGGTGGACGAAGGGCTTCAGCACGAAAGGCGTTCAAGGAAATGATGTGATTGCCCTTCTTCAGGCTGCTTTTGGGCGAGTGAGCTTGAAGGTGAATGTTGTGGCGTTGTGCAACGACACTGTTGCCACGATGATTTCGCATTACTTTAAGGACCCTGAGGTACAGGTTGGTGTGATTATCGGCACTGGTTCCAATGCGTGCTACTTTGAGACGGCGTCTGCTGTGACGAAGGACCCTGCCGTTGCTGCTCGTGGGTCAGCACTTACTCCCATCAATATGGAAAGCGGCAACTTTGACTCCAAGTACCGGTTTGTCCTCCCTACGACGAAGTTCGACTTGGATATTGACGATGCGTCGTTGAACAAAGGTCAACAGGCGCTGGAGAAGATGATATCCGGCATGTACCTCGGCGAAATCGCCCGCCGCGTTATTGTGCACCTGTCGTCTATTAACTGCCTTCCTGCGGCACTGCAGACTGCTTTGGGCAACCGGGGGTCGTTTGAGTCCCGATTTGCCGGGATGATCAGTGCTGACCGTATGCCCGGACTTCAGTTCACTCGCAGCACGATCCAGAAGGTGTGTGGTGTTGACGTGCAGTCAATTGAAGACCTTCGCATCATTCGCGATGTGTGCCGCCTTGTCCGTGGGAGGGCTGCGCAACTCTCTGCTTCCTTCTGCTGCGCTCCACTGGTTAAGACTCAAACACAGGGCCGTGCAACTATTGCAATTGACGGCTCCGTGTTTGAGAAGATTCCGTCATTCCGCCGCGTCTTGCAGGACAACATCAACCGTATCCTTGGCCCTGAGTGCGATGTCAGGGCCGTTCTCGCAAAGGGTGGCAGTGGTGTCGGTGCGGCACTTATCTCCGCTATCGTTGCTGACGGGAAGTGAAGGTGAGTGTCCGCGAACGTAGTGTAATTTTCTGTTATTTTTTAAAAATTTGTTAGTTAGCGTGAAATTCTTCTGAAAAGCAGCAGTTGACAAAAAACTTTCTGTCTGTCTGTATTGATTTTTTTATTTTTCGTTATTATGCGTTTTTTTGTGATGACACTGCTATGCTATTTCGGCAATATAGCGTCGGTTTTGCAACTTAAACGGACTTACCGTGGCCTCAGCGACTTTTGCATTTCGTTTTTTCTAGTTTTTTTTTCTGATGTACTTTTGTTTCTTAACAATATATATATATATATATATATATATATTAAATGCTTTATTGTTATAACTGAGCGGGGGAGCCGAATACACATATGTATGTATGCGTCTGTTTTCGTCGATGCAAAAAGTTTGCGGTATTCTGCTTCCCTCTGTTTTCCGTATGAGAAGGTATTTACCCCGTTTTTTTGCATTTTCTTCCGGTGAACAAGGTAGCGGCTTTTCGGTGTTTCTAGGATACGTGAAAAATAGGAATCCAAGCGGTTAATGCGGAGAGCCTTGTGGCTCACTGCAGGGGCTATTAATCGGTGGACGAGAGAAGATAATATTCTCCTTTTGGGGCATCGGGGATCTCACACGGAAGCAACTGTGCAGCTGCCGACGTTGTCACCGCTTGCCCGTGTAATAGGATGCATGGAGAGGAAAGACTTCGATGGGGTAGTGCGGTTCTACGAATCAGCTTTCCGGGAGGGTAATGTTACACTGTGGGAGTTTGCAGGGGGCATTGTTCACGCGAGGGACATGGCACTCTGTCTCATGCGAACCTTTACTGAGTTGGGTCGCATGGATCGCGTTCGTGAAGTGTTCATGCTGGGACTCAGAGATCTACGGCCCGTCCATACTGTGGTGTCGTCCTCAATAACAGGGGCGAGGGAAGCATCGACAAGCCTTTCCTGTGGGAAAACTGTGCCTTTTTCACTTGTCAATGCAAATTTCTTCAATGCGTATTTGGAGGTGCTCACAAAACGCAAAAATTTCTCCAGTGATGAGGTTGCATTTGTGTTGAAGGAGATGAAAGCAGCGGATGTGTCCCCCGATGCCCTAACATACCACTACCTCGTTGAATTGCACATTCGAATGGGTGTTGATCCCACAGGATTGTGGAATGACATGCGGCAGGACTTTACGGTTCGGCCCCTTCCTTGCACTGTTCATACACTCCTCCTGCATGTAGTTCCTTCGGTAGCAGATCCCTCCTTTGTTGTGGATGTAACTCGTGAAGCCCTTCGGCATGGGAGTAGTGTGATGGATAAGCGGCTGATTTCAGAGATGATGGAACAATGGCTGCACAACGCGCAAGATTATCCACCAGAGTATGTACTGTGGCTCATGTTTGAGCTGGAGCTTCGCTGTGTTGTTGACAAAGCGTCGTTTGTGCAGTTTGTGCAGAAGCGGCACGTAGCAGAGCTGCTTCAACGGTGTGCCAAGTGTGCGGATGCAGACACGGCCGGGAAAGTGCTTGCAATGATGGACCGCCATGTCATGACGAAGACGGCGGATATTCTCAGCCTTGTGGTGTGGTGTTGGGCTCAAGCACAGGAATTGGAGAAGGCATTCGACTTGTTGGAACTGATGGCACGTAAGGGACACCTTGAACTAACAGATCCTTTTAGGAAATACACAGTCGATTGCCTCCGACAGGCGATGGACCGCCACTTTATGATTGCACTGGCGGATGCCGTAAGCTCTGTTTCCCTTCTCGACAGAGTCATTTCACATTTGCGTTGTCGGCGGCAACGGGGGCAGACTGTTTCTGTTCATTCACTCGACCTTCTAGTACTTGCTGCGTCCAAACTGGGCGAGGAGCGGCGTGCTATGGCGCTTGTGGGAAGCTACGTGGCCGAATGGGGGGTGCAGCAGCGTACGAATACGTACAACTGTCTACTTGTTGGACTTGCCTCCCGACGCGGTGCGACGTTGCAGCGCACTATTTATGATGCAATGCAAGGGAACGGTGTTACCCCCAACGCATTTACATTCCGTATTCTTATCCGGCAGGCAGTACTTGCTGACAGCATCGATGAGGCTATTGAGTTCCTGCAAAAAGTCACTTCTCACACCGGTTTAAGGGTTGAGGTGGAAATGATACTACCGATACTAGAGCGAGCTGCCCGTGCCGGAGATGCAGAAACTGTTAACCGTATTAGTAAGTTTGCACTTGACTGCGATATTGGCATCGATAGTGTCGTGCTCAACAATGTTGTGAAGTTGCTGACAGATGCTGGTCAGGATGTGGAGGTAATAAAGGGACACCAGCCACTGCATGAGGCTCTGCGGTCTCGTTCGAAGGCTGGGAGGCAGCGAGCCCGAAATGACATCGTCATTTGATGTTGTAAGCGACAATGTCTTCAAGGTTTAGTGCATGTCCGACACTTGTGCTTCATCCACACGGGTGCTCTTTTTTTACTCCACTGACGTCGTATTCCAAGATTTCCGTTGTTCACCCAAATGATTTCACAGTCGTGTGCTCTTACGTGATACAGCTCAAACGCATATATATGTGTGTATATGTCCGCGTGAAGAGTGTTGTGCTGTATTCGCTGTGTGTTGGAAGACTTGGGGCGCAACTTCAGGGGTATCCACCCCAGTTTCCACCCCGCAGTTTTGACCTCCCACGACTTTCAGCTTCCCATAGTCACTGGCGTACGCATTTGTGCGCTCCCATGTTCTAACGTTTGCTATCATTCGGTGTTTGAGTGGAGGTCGCCGTCTTTTGATTTTGGGCACTTTTTGATGGCTGTAGCGTCAACAATCTCCCATCTGCCGACATATTTCTCACTTCCCTTCTCTTTTGTTTGCCAGCGGGTTATAAACAAGGTGTCGATAAGGAGAATTCGAGAAGGAAGGGAGTTGCAAGCACCGAATTGTATATTGGAGCTTGGTTAATCCTACTTGGCCGCCGGACCCCGCAGCACTGTAAGGCTGGCATCCACAGTATACATATAGGGGTGCTTTTCCACTCACCACCGCGATGCGGGCTAACGACATTGTGAAGGGTAGATATTCCACATATCAGTTACAGGACCTTATTGGTAAGGGTGGTAATGCTGTTGTGTACAGCGCCGTCGACCGCAACACCGGGCTCATGGTTGCTGTCAAGAAAATGGAGGTTCATGATGATGCAGCTATGGCTACGTGCCGGAATGAAGTGGCCATACTTAGCCACTTGAAGCATCCTTATGTCATCCGCTACATTGATCATGCACACTCTGGCAAGTCTTTTCTCATTGTTACCGAATTTGCGCTTGAACGTTCCCTATTGCAGAGACTGAAGCGTCACGGCCGGTGTGGTGAGCTGGAGGTGGCCCGTTTCATGTTTCAGATAACTTCTGCGTTGGCTTACTTGCACAAAGAGAAGATCGTGCACCGTGATATAAAATGCGCCAACGTACTCTTGGGTGCAGCTGAAGTTGTTAAGTTATCGGATTTTGGTTTGGCTGTGAACCTTGGTGCCGTACACGGAGACACAAATGATGAAGAGGATGGCTTGCTGTCAAGCAGCGCAGTGTGTGATGGGGATGGTAAATCTGTCGCAGAAGAAGGTATAGTGGGTTCTGTGTATTGGATGGCTCCCGAAGCTGTGCGGGGTGAGCCACCTGCAGAGAGTTGCGACATTTGGTCGCTTGGGTGCCTTTGCATTGAACTATTGACAGGTAACCCACCCTTCTTTGATCGTAAACCTGCCAACGCATTGTATTGTATAAGCGAAACGGATGAAACACCAATACCTACCATGGATGTGTCGGAGGAGTGCCGCAATTTCTTGACACAGTGTCTTGACAGGGACGCGTCTAAGCGGCCGACCGCAGCGGCGTTGTTGAAGCACGGATGGTTTGGTGGCTTCCTTGCGGAGAACATTGTAAAAACACTCGCAGACACTCAGGTTGATGGCACTACCTCTGACCAGGTGGCTAGTAATTCCGAAGCGATTAAGAGTTGGGTGGAGAATAACCTCTTTAACGAGCGTGCGGAGCAACGTGAGGAATGGCTCAGGAGTGGGTGCCTGAAGAGAGTCGTTGCAGTACTACCGAAGGTGACACCAAAGGTTTCTTTTCACATAATTCGCACCTTTGTTTTTGCCGCACAGCGTTGTCGTACGGAGTCAAGCTGTTTTCTAACCCGGCTCGGCGAAGCCGATCTGTGGGACAGTGCGCAGCTTGGAGTTCTTGGGAAGGCCGAATCACTTGGCGCGCTTTTTGTTTGTTGCTGTGAGCGACAAGACCCACGCGTGCTGCAGTATGCTCCTACTCACCCGGGGGCACTCTGGTTCCTTTTGCAGTGTGCGGAGGTTGATGTTGCGATCATGTGCATTGACGCTCTGCGCGCCCTGCTCGTAGGAACGGCCGGTGAGGAGGAAGAAAACCGAGCTTCCTTTTCGTCACGCCCCGAGGTTGCTTCCACAAACGTGGAGAATATAACGTTTCGTCGCTACGTCTCTCAGAACCGTTTCGTTTCTGACCACGCCGTTTACGCTGTTCAGCGCATTATAGAGGACATATGCTACGACGCATTCCGTGGTGACAAGGATCCCGCTGTCGGGTGGCAGAATATCGACAAACTTTTTGAAATACTTTTACAGGTGTACAGGAAGGCAGGAGACGAGAGTATTATACTAGGCCCGAGTGTGAGTGGTGCACGGCAGGACGACCCTCAAGATTCACCCAAGGGGGGCACAGGTGGTTCTGTGGCTGCCACCGCGACAGCTGCTGTTGCTGTATCGACTTCCATAGTAGGGGGAGGGGGTGGAGCAGCATCAGCTATGGGAGATCCCGCTGGAAGCGCGGCCACGGCCACAACTAGTGCGCCCTCATCAGGTGAAGCAGGCAGGAAACCCATCAATCCTCATATCCACTCCCCCTGCAGCCCCAACGCCGGTGGAGTTAACACCAGCAGCGTCGTTGTTGGCATTGCCAGTGCCTGCGGTAAAGGTGGAAAACCAGCGGAGGAGCTGTGGTTGTTAGCGTTGCAGGAGGCGAGCCGAAAACTCTGTCCGAATGCCATTGAACTTCTTATGCAGTACGTTCATCTTGCTGCTCGCAATGATCTCAAATCCCTTAACATCGGCGGTAAAGCCATTGCAGGCACGTTTCTTGTCGTTGCTTCCAACGCTTCTGTTGACACGGCCACGCGCATTACAGTGCTCAAGTGCCTCCCCGCCTTACAATGTGCATCCCCAAAGGCAGCCAACTTTATGAGAGACGTGCGATGTAGTGTTCCACTCTTAGTGCACACGGCAAAGAATATCCCGGTGCCAGCGGAGGCGCGAGACGATGAGGTGTTGAAGGTCCTTTTCGCTCTCTGCGAGGACAACAGGGTTGCTGCAGCCTTCGCCTCTTACGGTGCTTTTATTGCGATCGCAATTGACCGCGCTACGCTTGCATGTGAGCGACAGCGCTGGGCGGAAGTCACTTTAGCTGTGCGGTTTGTAGAGCTTTTGCTCGCGCACGCCACAGACACCTCGTGCATACTAGAGTCCCATGCTTTGCTGCGTTTGCTGCTGAAGCTTTCCGATGGAGACAAGTTTCCATCGATAGTAACATCTGTGGCGCAGCGATTATTAAACAGTTTGCAGGCACAGACAAATGTGGGATGAGGCGGGTCATGATCCTCATAAACTGGAGCGTTGCATCGTGGCGATGGGTAAAAACAGTACCTGTACAGCGGCACCAATTCAAAACCATCCACATCAGATGAAGCTACAGACAGGTAGTGACCAATATGAGGTCAGGTAGATGGGCTAAAAAACAATTTGAAAGGAGTGACACACGTGTCGGTGTGCGTTTGTGTGAAAGAGGACGATCGCGCCCCCTTTCGATGTCGTCTTTTTTTTTTTTTTGACTTTCTGTGCTTCGCCAGTTTTGTTGTTTTCATAATCACTCTTTTTTGATGTCTCCTCGCGTTTGCACCAGCAACTACGGCCTCTGGGAACGTGGTTTGGAGGAAAGTAGTCATGCTGGCTCCGGTTACAATAAAAATAGAAGAAAGCAGTAAGTGAACGAGGGTGAAATCCCTGGTTGCGCACACCACTGAATGTGAAGGGGAAGCTGGGTAATCCCTCAGAGGGATGTTGCTCTGTATGAGTTTGTTCACGCCTGTTCATTACTAATTATTTTTATTTATGATGTTAGACGGATCGGTTTTAATATATGACGAGCGGTTTCGGCAGCCCTGTAGGCGGCGACCGCACATGTGTAAGATTTGTGGTTTGGCCAACCCTCCAGTTACATGCATTAACGTACACGTATGCAACATTTATACAAGCTTTCATACGTCTTGACCGATTGTCCACACATCCAGGCTACACTTGCCCACTTTGTAGTTGTGAATGGCCACTGATGAGTGCAAAACTCATCGCTTGTAGGTGGTCACGTGCACTTTTTCCCCTTGTCGATATCCGTGAGGTCCCTCCACCCACCCATCCACACCTCTGCAGAGCTCCATCTAAACCCTTACTCGACTCCTATGTTTTGTACATCTTTCTATGCGTGTTTTTTTTTCTTAACCTTCCTTCTTATTGCTGCCTATCACGCTTCCCCGCATCCTCGACAAAATGAGGGGAAGGGGCAACGCGGCGATAGGCTTTCCTTAGTGCCATAGACACAAACAACCCCGCATATATACATTAGTTGGTCGGCAGGGTCCCGGTGAACCGCCAGGGGAAAGTTAAAAAGAAGTGGTCTTCGCTGCCCGTATTACCGTGCGCTCTTCATGTTCCGAGGTAGTGGGGCGCGTAAGTGTTGCTCCTCTTCCTTTCTTTATCGCACCGCCCCCACTTCGGCGGCCACTGGCACTTCCCCACCTTCGCTGGTGACGGTCCCCCTGCTACGTGCCGCTCTGCTTCTTCGGTGGCGTTTGCTTTCGCTGCAGTTCGATGGAGACTCAAATATGTGTGTTCTCGCAGAAGACGCCGCCGATGGTCTTCCACGTGGAACACGGCTTGAAATGTACGGTTCAAATGTTCAACTTGTCCGACAGCTCAGCGGTGCTGGCGAAGCATTGCTTCAACCTTCCGTCATCGGTGAAGTCACCGCAACCCTGGAGGGTGCGCTTACTGACGATACAACGGAAAGGCGAGGGAGGCAGATTGTTGCTGTGTTATCCCCACCACACCTCTCGTCATCGCTAGGGGGGCCCGAATTTAAAGGAAATGAAGATGTTGAGGTAATTGCACAGTGGACTCTATCGCGGAAGCGTGTTGAGAATGTGCAAAGAGTAACAGACACGACCAAAAGAGACGGGGTCAAAAATGAGGAGCCACCGCCGCTGATGGAGAACGGCATTGTGTTTCCCTCTCCACGTTTTGCAGGCCTTAGGGTCCTGCGTGCCGCACGGCACTCGTTCGCGCTTTTGCTTGAGAATGAACTGCGGGAGAGGACGGGGGAAAGTGAAGTAGGGAAGGTAGGACCACTCGCTGTTCTTGATGTTAGCGAGTTGGATTGCACTTTTAGTCGGGTTGCGGTGCAGATGGCTGTGGAGCGCGGCCTTGTTCTGGAGCAACACATGCATGTTAATTTTGTTCCTCTCACACCTGCTGCCACTGCTACTGCTGATGAAACTGTCCGAAGTCTTCTCCGCCTTGTGGCGCACCCCACACGCGGCGCTCATTTAGATCCACTTCGCCCGCTACAAGCGCGCTGTTTCAAACTCGGATGTTGCACTTTTTGTAGTAAAGGTCGTGGTAGTGCTGCCAACGAAGGCTCGAAGAAGGATGAAGCCTCTCTGGTTTCGCGGTTGGCGGGTGTGATTTCAAAGATTCACAGCAATGGGACCCTGCTCGTGAACCTTGTTGGCGATGGCATCAACCATGAGGAGTTGCGACAAGGTGCAGAAATGCATCTTGTGGAGGCGCTTCTGCGCGCTGACAGGTGTGGTGTGGTAATAGACGAGGTGTTACCAGCGGCCGATACACGCGGTACGGCCATATCTTTCGTTGTCTCACTTTGTTGAAGCAATTCCTCGGCAAGAGATGCGTCCTTCCTGTCTTATTTCATTTCGTGCCCGGGGGAAACCGGTGTCTCTGTCACATATTCGGTTGGTTTCAGTGTTCTCTGCAGACGCCAATCCCTCTCTCGTATTTATTGCATGATATATATATATATCCTATGCGTTTATACTATCGTCGACAGTTCAAGACTCATTACCCTAGCCCTTCATCTATTGTGTGCACAAGCGCGCATTTACATGTATCTAACATTTTGCCGTCGATCAACCTCGTTCCCCCTTCCCCTCGTGGATTATTTCAAAACAAGCGTAGTAAGTATACCCGCACCCCCAAATACAGTTACCTCTGTTTGATCCCGTGTCAACCAACGGAAGGAAGGGAAGAAAGGCGGAGAAACAGGGTACGAGGGTAAGAAGTAGTACATCGTGGCCATGTTGTCGAACACGGGAGGTTACTCACGACATTCCCATGTTCTTGGGTTTCGTAAGGATGCCGCGACATTGCAGTGTGCTCTGTGCCCCGCTCTGCGTGCAAAGGGTCGGTGTAAAGCTTACCAGTTGGAAACGAGGCTTCGAGCGGAATTAGCGGCTCAGAAAGAACGGGAATTGCGTACGACGGCCATGCAGTTGTACTCATTGCAAGAGGAGATACTTCAAAGGGGGAGGGAGCAAGGCGTGGACACTTCTGAGGGTGATAAACAAGCGGTTGTGGAAAAAATTGTGGGGGAGTTAAAGAAGGAACAATCATACGTGAGGTGGAATCTCGATGTTGAGGTCGTTGAGCGCATGACGTTGTTGCGCACCAGGCCCTGTAGGTACTCCCATCAGCGGGATCTCCTCACTGTCCTGAAGCCACGGAAAGGTACGGCAAAGCTTGGAAGCAAACATATGGAGAAGGCCCAAGGGGAACTTGGCGCAGCGGCCTCCGGTGGGGCGGAGAATCGGCTTTCGGAGGAACATAGACGAATCTTTGAAGGACTTTCACCATTACAGAAGTGTGTCGTTTGCTTACTATGGCAGCGTACCTTTGAGATACCTCAGAAGGTAGTTTGTGATGTGCGGCGCCAGGTGGAGGTCGAAAGGGGGTACGACTCTGATGACCAAGAAGATGCTGCTGTTGTGGATGCTGCGATTGAGGAAGAGGAGCGGCGTGTTGTGACCGTCACAACGTGTCGTTTATCAATCGGTTCCGTTGACCTGTCATCACTCCCATCGGTTGCCGCATACATAGCTCGGCATCCCAACGAGCCTATCATCCGTACTGAGACTTGGGAGCATTTTACGGTGTGGGATGCGAAGAGCAAATCCAGGCGGTCTGCCTTACTACCATCCAGTTTGACAGAAAAACAGGTGGATCTCAGCACAGCCGCTTGTGCGCACGAGGTGATGGGGGCTGTTGTGTGGGCGCTACGCACTATGGATGAAGAGAGGAGGCTTCAAAGCGATCCCAATGAACGAAGGCAGGAACGTTCGAGACAACAGCGCCACACTCAGGGGAAATCGGCAGCTGTAGTTCTTCGAACTTTAACGTTACGTCGATGCTCCATTACAGCAGCAGATGCTCTCGTTGCTGCTCTTCGCAAGTACAAGTTGGATACCACGCTTCTCGCACTCGACGTGAGCGACAATAGGCTGATGTGTCTCCGTTTCCTCTTTGCGCTGCGTGCACACTTTGCAGAACGGTTGCTTCGACTTTCGCTAGCGAATAACCCAATCACCCGCAAACCAGATTACCGAGAACAAGTTCGCAAGTCACTGCCTAAACTTACGAGCCTTGACGGTGTCGCAATACGGCGCCCGCCGCTGCGGTTTCCACATCCGTCGCTACTCTCGTATACTTTAGCAGGCGGAGCTGCCACTGCTTCCGCAACCTCCACCACTGTGCGACCAAAAGAGCACAGTACGATGAGTGACACTGAATTAGAGCAAGTGATGGATGCAGTCTCACGGTTCTTCTACATATGGGAAACACGCCGTGTTCCGTGGACAGCCGCGGAACTGCGACACATCAGAGATCAGGGAGGGACCCGATGCCGTGGGAGAAACAAGGTGTCAAAGAGGCGCCGTGGAGAAGGCACTGGGCTAGCTATTACTTCTTTGGAAGACGGTGAGGAGGAGCCGTGTGTTCCGCCCGAAGAAGACCTCGACGATGACAATTTTCACCACCGTTATTTGCACCCTTATGCTACGTTCTCGTTGAGCGTTCACGAAGGTCTTTCATTTTTCGCATCAGATATCATGCGAGTAGATGCAGAGGTGGAGATGGATAAAAACTACACTGGGATGCGCCTCTCATCACTCGACGCTTCTGAGCTTCGGGTATTCGACGTGTCAATGAAGAACAGTAGTCGCAATTTACTTTTAGGGCGTTCCGTGTTGCATCGTCACGCTCGGGGATCGCTTAGCTGTTACACGGCGTATAAGTGTACTTTGTATCCGCCCTCGTTGTCTGTGTGCCATCACTTCCCCGCTGCTGTTGTCTCAGCGTCGAAAATTATCTGTGCGGCTGTGAATGCAGAGCCACGTAAGCAACAGCGTCAAGAAAAGCAGAATTCTCATCGGAAGCAATCAAAGGGAGACACTGGTAATGCACACGAAAGCAAAACAGGCGCTACCGTGTTTTTTCCCAACCGCACCCGTAAGCCGACGTTTTATACCGTAACGATACACGGTTTGATGACCTGGCGAGCTCCCAGCATGAAGCGGTGTGAATGTGTTCGTGCTGCGTATGACCGTGTTATGACACTCGTGGAGAACACAGTGTATGGGGAGGACACCGTTGAGGGTCGGCGGAGCGCGCCACTGTTGATTTTCAACGACCAACTGCATCTTCGCCCAGCAGGGAGATGTGATGACGCGACTACGGTTTGTCATGTGACGCCAACGCTTGAGTATGTGACACGGCTTGTGGTGGAGTTCGGGTTAGAAGCGTGTGTGGATGGGGCGAGGCTTGTGCGGGCGGTGGCGGAGCGGTCGACAAGCGACGCCTCGACACACGCCGCGTTGACAGTGTTAGTATTTGGATCTGTGGAGTCATGTGAGAGCAAAGGGGAAGAGGTGGGATCACCAAATGTGAGTGCTTCTGGTACTGTTCATAGTACTGCTGTTGATCACGATGATCCCACTAATGGCGTCGAGCAAACTCTTCCCCACTTTGATATCTATTCAGTGCTTACCTCAGAGAATTGGACAGTAGCGGACAATGGTTGTGCAGTTGTTGAATGCCCACCACATAGGGTGACGCTTGCGGATGTGGATGCGGCGGTGGCAGCAAGTAACAGCCGCTACACGTTTTCGTTCAGCGTGGAAAAGGGAGAGTTGGGCGGAACGTGAATTGATGCGTCGACTGGTAGCTAGAATCTTCCATAAGCGAAACAAACTGTGTTAAGTGACCTCTTTTGGCTTGATTCAGTGAACGTAGGAGCGCTGAACGTGGAAGGGAGGCGCTGGTGCAGCTACCTTTATTCTCCAATATAAATTGTTACCGAGTAATAAACTTTTTTTTGTATGTCGCAAAGGTCATGTCTAATTAGGTGTGCACTTCACTTCTTACATTGTACAATCGCTTACGATAACAGTGGTTTGAAAAATATTTTCTTCCTTTATTTTTTTCACTGTTGACACCTTTTTTTATGTTGTTACAATGCTATTAGAGCCAGCGGGGGCACATGTCCAGAAAATCTTATCTAACCGCAGTTGTAACTCGCTATGCACGTTCAATATCGAGTTCTAGCGCTTTAGATCGTTCTCTCAATCGCAACGGCTTCAAAAAGTCAGCGAAACATGAGACGACGGTTCCTCCGAGATCTTTCTTATCGTCATGCTTGAAGTTCACTCCTGTTGCATGGCTCATCCGAAATGCCATGGGTATAGCGTTTTACCAATTAGTGTTGGAAGGCATCCTCACGGCCGTATGTTCTTTGATGCTTCTTGGGCATTACACTACAACTGCAGGCATAAGGTCACGACTGGAGAGTTGCCATTATCCTTTCACCAGCTTCGTTGACTGGGATGGGGGCCAACACGACCAGAGTTTCACAGTTGGTCAATACCACTTGACAGCAGAGGTGCTTACAGCGGCACACACAGCTCACAATATCGCCAGTGGATTGCTTCCTCTTCAATTAGTGGTGCTTGCGCTGACGTTCCCCGCAGCCAGGCGTGTGTGGGTTGGGGTGTCGACCCGCTCGAAGGCTCTGTGGCCCCACAAAGTTGAGGAGCAAATCTCCAACAATCCCTACGGAAAACGAAGAAACTACCGAAGGTAATGCACCACACCTCGCACAAAGGAATGATGTTGCGTATTTATATGTGTGCGTGTGCCAAAATAGCTATCGTGTATTAGACCACCGCTCCTGTAGACCTAACTATACGCATTGAAGTGCGATATGCGGTTGCCTCGGCGTCTATCGTTTTCCCCTTATTTGTAACCATGGGTGTATTGAGGAGCATGACCTAATTGTTGTTGGCTCTCCACCAGCAGCTAATTAACAGGTGAGTATGAAGCACAACTGTTGGCGTCGGCGGAAGTTTTATAAATGTTAATAAAGCTTACTTTTCCATGTAAGATCTTTTCCACTCCTGTTTGGTTCTTTAGTTCCTCTTTTTTTTTGATACGTACCTATTTTTTTCCCCATGGGCACGTGAAAACAAAAAGGGAAACAAACATTATCAACACAACGCTTGGGAGTGGTGTGCGTTCCAATTAAGCATAGCAGGAGTCATCATTCGTTATTGGTCGTATAAAAGGGTGAAGAATAGGTGTAGTTGCTTCGGTCCAGTGGGCAAGTGTTAGGTAGCATCAACGGTTTCCCCTTCCCTTTTGAGCGAAACAACAACAACAACAAAAAAAAAAAAGGCATTCGGAGAAACTGGAGGGAGTAGGTGAAGCGGGAGGCGTATCGATAGGCTGTTCGCACATGCTGTGGATTCAAATATGTACATTTGTAGTGCTTTCCACATGTCTTCTCGTTCCTGAGGTGGTGAACGCTTGGAGCTATGGAGAGCTTCTTCCCGTTAGCTTCCACTTACGCCTGAAGCGCACAGCTGCAGCCACAGATATTCCCAGAGGAGCAGATGATATGATTGAAGTCAAGGAAACAAAAAATAACCAGTGGCTTATTACTCGTCCGCTTCCACCGGACAACAGTCCTCGTTTTGCAATTAACACACGAGCTCACCAACCATCCACGAGGCTTTTTGAGTACGCCACCAATGCAACAAAACAAGAAGGTGGCTCTATATCAGATGTTGCCGTCCGCTTTCAAATTGAGCGTGGCCTGGCCAAATCCACTGCTTGGTACCCCCTGATGAAAACTATCATAAAAAAAATAACGACGGAAAAAAGAAAATCGAAAGTGGAACACTCAAAGGAAGAACATTATCTAGCTGGCCTCAATTTCCACTTTGGCTATCAAAGCGGAACTTTTCACAAGATTACGTCTTTCAGGGTAGAGCCAACGTACTCCAAAGTGAAGAACAACGACCTTGAACTTCATTACCAATGGACAGAGCACCGAACATATAACCCACACATTGCTCTCTGTATATGCTCCCTAGTCGCAGTTATAGCTGCATCATCTACTTTATCACTAATATTTACAAAAAAGACACACCTTACAAAAGCATTTAGTAAGAAAGAAGTAAGAGTAAAAAATCATAAGCAATAGCAAAGAAAAAAAAAATAACAATATTAAAAAAAGATGAAAATATCATATCAAAAATAATAATAATATTTTACGAAAAAGAAACAAAAAATATTTAAATATCCTTCTCCCCA